>NC_057812.1:438749079-438882885 GCF_018294505.1 Triticum aestivum | reverse complement strand
CTTCATAGGCTCCGGGCCTTTTCCAAAATGCGACAGCTTCAGAGGCATTCGCCTTATTCACAGGCTCTGGGCCTTTTCCAAAACGCGACAGCTTCACAGGCATTCGCCTTCTTCACAGGCTCTGGGCCTTTTCCAAAACGCGACAGCTTCACAGGCATTCGCCTTCTTCACAGGCTCTGGGCCTTTTCCGTAACGCGACAGCTTCACAGGCATTCGCCTTCTTCACAGGCCCTAGGCCTTTTCCAAAACGCGACAGCTTCATAGGCATTCGCCTTCTTCACAGGCTCTGGGCCTTTTTAGGGGTATAACCTTCGGAGGTGCTGGATGTTCCATGCGTTCTGGACCGGCACCCCCTCCTGAGTCTCCAAGCGTGCGGAGCCGGGCCTGGAAACATGAACAACTTTGAACGGGCCCTCCCACATGGGAGAGAGCTTGTGCAGCCCCTCCCTGGAGAGAACCCGCCTGAGCACGAGGTCTCCTACCTCAAGAGTTCTGGGGCGGATGTTGCGGCAGTGATATCGCCGCAGTGCTTGCTCGTACCTCGCCGCTCGCCGCGCGGCTTCTCGGTGACGTTCCTCCCCCAGCACGAGGTCCATCCCCCGCATGGCGTCCTGCTGCGCCTCGTCGAACGCTAGGACCCGCGCGGAGCAACGTCTGACCTCGTGAGGGAGGACCGCTTCGGCTCCGTAGACCAGGAAGAACGGGGTCTCTCCAGTCGGCTTGGTCACGGTTGTGCGAATGGACCACAACACAGACTGAAGCTCGTCGTACCAACCTCTGCCGCAGGCCTCCAGCTTCTTCTTGAACGTCCTGGTCTTGAGGCCCCTCAGGACCTCTGCGTTGGCTCGCTCGGCATGGCCGTTGCTTCGGGGGTGCGCCACCAAAGCGTAGCATATCTGCGAACCAAGGTTAGCACAGTATGTTTTGAAGAGGTTACTGGTGAACTGCGAACCGTTGTCCGTGATGATGCAGTTCGGCACCCCGAACCGGCTCACGATGCCCTTGATGAACTTGACCGCGGAACCCGCGGGAATGGTGCGGACAGCCTCTACTTCAGCCCACTTGGTGAACTTGTCCATGGCGACGCAGAGGTAGCGGTAGCCCCCTGGCGCCCGAGGAAACAGGCCCAAGATGTCCAGCCCCCAGACTGCGAATGGCCACGAAAGGGGTATAGTCTGCAGGCCTCCTGCTGGCTGATGGATCTGCTTGGCGTGGAACTGGTAGGCCTCACAAGCTTTCACTAATTCGACGGCGTCATTGAGCGTGGTGGGCCAATAAAACCCACTGCGGAACGCCTTGCCGATGAGGGTCCGTGATGATAAATGATGTCCACACTCTCTGCCATGTATATCTTCCAGCAGTTCCTTCCCTTGCTCCTTGGAGATGCAGCGCATGGATACATTGTTTGGTCGCTTCTGGTAGAGCTCTCCATCCTTGATGCAGTATGCCGTGGCCTGTCGTGCCACTTTCTCCGCTTCCTCCTCCTTCTCCGGCAGGGTCCCTTGTGTTAAGTAACTCCGGAGCTCCGTGATCCAGCATCCCTCCCGAGGTTCCATCATCAGGAGCAGGCATGCTCCTGAGGCCGGCCACAGGCCGGAGCTCCCCTGGCAGGTGGCTGGGGGAGCTCCTCTCGAGGCTGAGCCGTGTTTGACATTGACGGCAGGGCTGAGGGCTTGAAGAGCCGCTCCTCGAAAACGCCAGGCTCCTGAGGTAACCGCCTGGACGCCCATTTGGCGATGTCGTCGGCCTCCTGATTGGTGCCACGGGGCACATGCTGCAACTCCAACCCCCAGAACTGCTTCTCCATCCTGCAGACCTCCGCAAGGTAGGCTTCCATGTGCTCATCTTTCGGCTCGTACACCTTGTTGGAGAAATTGACAAGGAGCTGCGAATCGCCCTTGATGGTGAGGCGTTTCACTCCCAGGGCAGCTGCGGCCTTCAAGCCCGCTATTAAACCTTCATACTCCGCTATGTTGTTGGAGACCTTTTCACCTTGCTGGAAACAGAGCTGCACAGCGTAGTAGAGCTTGTCCTGAGTGGGCCATATAAGCACCGCCCCAGCCCCAGCGCCATGCCTGGAGAATGCCCCATCGAAGTACATGACCCAGCCTTCTGGCGCCTCGCTTCCCGGGGAGAGGGACCGATCATCGTCTGCCTTGAGGCCTGGTGTCTCCATCCATTCTGCCACAAAATCCGCCAATGCTGCTCCCTTGATGACTCTGGTCGTGCTGAATTCGAGCTGAAACGCTTGCAGTTCTATGTTCCACTCAGCGACCCTTCCAGCTTAGTTAGGGCTCCTGAGCACTCTCTCCAGGGGGTATGACGAGACGACCTTGATGGGGTGACCCTGAAAGTAGTGCCACAGCTTGCGCAAGGCCACCAGTAGCGCGAGGAGGAGCTTCTGAGGCATGGGGTACCGTGCCCTTGCATCCCGCAACACCGTGCTGACGAAGTACACTGGGTGCTCAACGAGGTGGAGTGCGTCAGTGCTGGTGGCTCCCTTCAGAGACCATGGCGCCTCTTGAGGCGATGAGGCCTCCTGAGACTGGCCATCTGGGAGAGGGGCCTCTTCCGCCTCCGGTGCACTCCTCTGCGGCGGCTGATCCTCCTCAGCCGCGGTGGCGGTTTCTGTGGGCCTTCCTTGTTCCTGTTCTGCCTTGTCCCGGGCTGCTGCCGCGCTTTTGATTCGACGCTTCTCTCTAACTGCCACCAGGGCTGCGCTGGCGGAGTAGGGAGTGGCGGCGGCAAGGTAAAGCACTAGGGGCTCTTGAGGGCACGGAGCCACCATGACCAGTGGGCTGGTCAGGTATCTCTTGAGATCCTGGAACGCCTTGTCGGCCTCTTCAGTCCACTCAAAGGGCCCCTTTTCTTCATTAGCTGGAAGAAGGGCAGCGCTCATTCCCCCAACTTGGAGATGAAACGCCCTAGCGCGGTCACGCGCCCCGGGAGCTTCTGCATTTCTCTGAGGGTCTTTGGCAGGCTCATGTCTTCCACCGCCTTGACCTTTTCCGGGTTAGCCTCGATGCCTCGTTGGGACACGAGGAAACCCAAGAGCTTGCCCGAGGGGACTCCGAACACACACTTCTCTGGGTTGAGCCGTAGGTTCACTGCGCTGAGGCTCGCGAAGGTTTCCTCCAGGTCTTGTATCAAGGTCCTGGCCTCCCGAGACTTTACCACAATGTCATCGACGTAAGCTTCAACATTCTTCCCGAGCTGCGGGCCCAAGGTGATGTGCATCAGCCGCTGAAAGGTCGCCCCTGCGTTGCGCAGCCCGAATGGCATGCATGTGTAGCAGTACACCCCACACGGGGTTAGGAAGGCTGTCTTTTCGATGTCTTCTACCGCCATCTTGATCTGGTGATACCCAGAGAAGGCATCCAAGAAGCATAGCAGGTCGCATTACGCGATGGAATCGATGATCTGGTCGATGCGTGGGAGCGGGAACGGATCTTGCGGGCATGCTTTGTTGAGATTGGTGAAGTCGACACACATGCGCTCCTTCCCTCCCTTCTTTGGCACGATGAGAGGGTTGGCCAACCAATCCGGGTATCGGACCTCGCGAATGACCCCAACGGCTTCTAATTTGCGGGTCTCTTGGACGATGAAGGCCTGCTTTTCTATGGACTGCCGCCTGGCCTTCTGCTTCACAGGGCGCACATTGGGGCACACGTTGAGGTGATGCTCGATTACACTCCTAGGGATCCCTGCCAACTGGTCAGTCTCCCAAGCGAATACCTTCTTGTTTGCGCGCAGGAACCCGACCAGGGCCTCCTCCTGCTCGGGTTTGAGGTTGGCGCCTATGGTGAAAGTGGCGTTGGTGGACCTGTCCTCATCGACGGGTATCTGCTTGGTTTCTGCCTTGTCTTGGGTGAACAACTATTTCTTCTTGGCGGGTGCAGCCCCCTTGGGCTCGGGGGTCTCCAAGTCGGCGGGCTGTGCCGACGCCGCCGTCTTGAAGGCGAGCTTGAGCACCCGCAGCGCGTCTCCGCTGTCCCCGTGCACGGTGAGGACACCGCTGCTCCTGGGCATCTTCATGAGGTTGTACGCCGGGTGCGTCGCGGCAATGAACTGGGCCAGCGCTGGGTAGCCGAGGATGGCGTTGTAGGGGAGGACGATGGGGGCGATGTCGAAGTCGACCAGCTCCGTGCGGAAGTTGTTGTAGGTGCCGAAGGTTACTGGGAGCCGGATCTGTCCTAAGGAGCTGGATGATCCGCCCCCAACGCCTGAGAAGGGCCGGCTGGGTTGCAGCCGTTCCAGGGGTATGCAGAGGAGGTTGAAGGCCTCGACCGAGAGCATGCTGAGGCTCGCACCGCCATCAATGAGTGTTCTGGTGATGGCCACCTGGCAGATGGTGGGGGTGCACAGCATGGGGAGCGCACCCGAGCAGGCCGAGTTGGAGGGGTGGTCCTCCAAGCTGAAGGTTATGCCGGTCTCGGGCGCCGCCCGATCCGGGAGAGCCCCATGCCGCGTGGAAGCGGCACTAACCCGGCTTGATGTGGTGACTTGTAGGCGGCGCCTGCGAGCCGCCCAGGAGGGCTGCAACGACCGGGGGTGTTGGTGTAGCGCGATGGGCGGGGAAGAGGCTGCGGGGCTCTTCCCGTGAGGCCACGGAGGCTGCCGGCAGGTGGAGCAGCCATGTGCGTGGAGCACCGGTGAGGGCCATCGGAAGCCAGTTGGCCACGACCCTATCGTCACCTTCAGCTTCGAGGAGGGCCTCCTCGCTCGCCAGCAAGAAGGCCAGCGGATCTGTCGCGCCGCCGTAGCACGGCGGCATCATTGGCTTGAACTTGTCCGGCCACCGTACCCGTTGTCGGGCTGGGGCCAGGGCTCGGAGCCCCCTGTCCCCCATGCTGGCGCCAGCGGCCGGAGTGGGCGACGCGCTACTCATCGCGAGGCAGGCCATGGCGGTGGCGGAAGAGAAAACTCTGGCGCACCCCTACCTGGCACGCCAAATGTCGGATTTCGGGTTCCGGCAGACCCTTGAGGTTCGAACACTGGGGTGCACGCGGAGATTTCGCCTCCTACCTTCTTGCGCCCCTCCGCCTTGCTAAGATCTGAGCTATGGAAAGAATAACACAAGAGACACAGGGTTTATACTGGTTCGGGCCACCGTTGTGGTGTAATACCCTACTCCAGTGTGTGGTGTGGTGGATTGCCTCTTGGGCTGATGATGATGAACAATACAAGGAAGAACAGCCTCGCGAGGGTCTATTCTTGGCTGGGGGGATGAACTACTAGGAGGAGTTCAGTCACCCTTCTGTCTCTCTCTTCTCGATTGTCCCCTCTCTAAAAACCTCACCTCTCGTGGGTGGCTGGTCCTATTTATAGAGGCCCTGGTCCTCTTCCCAAATATCGAGCGGGAAGGGAGCCAACAATGGCGGGCTAATTTGAAGGGGGACAGCTAGTACCAGCTATCCTGACAAAAGTAGTCTTCGCCTGCACAAAGCTCTGGTGGTGATGCCGTCTTGGGCTCCACGATGACCTCCGTCTTGCAGTCCTCCTGGTCTTGGTCTTGTTGCACCGAAATGGCAACCTTTGCCTGATGCCTCGGTACTCCGCGGCTGCGCTTGCCCCTTTGCATCAAAGGGGAAAGGAGGACACTGCACGGGCTGGCACCCGCCTGGCGTCCTTGGTCGTCATGGCTTGCGTCATGGGCACGTCATGAGGTACCCCGCCTTGATCTCTCCGCCTCCTCGCGAGCCAGCCTGATGAGGCCGTGCCTGAGGAAGCTTCGTGTCATCGCGAGGCTTGGCCCCTCGTGAGGGTCTCGGGCCTGTGTTGATGAAGATGGGCCGTGTTGGGCCCCCCTTTGAGCCACGCCGCAGGCCGCAGGCAGGCAAGTCTGGGGACCCCTGTTCCCAGAACGCCGACACACCCCTCTCCACATTTGCAAATAAGGCCTTTCCTCGTTCATCCTTTTCCCCCACAAGATAAACTACTCATACGAATGCATCTTGATGTTCCATGCAATGCATGGGCATCTTGCTAGTTGTTGCAAAAAGCCCATGTGTGGGTGAGAGAGAGGGAGAGTGGAGGAGGACGGAGTGCATGTGTGACAAAGACACAAGGAGTGTGTGTGTGTGCGATAGGTATCAGCTTAAAATGAGGCGATAGTGTGTGTGTGCACGATCGAGAGGGCGTGTCTCAAGAAGGGATGAAAAATCTACATAGATACAAGGAGCGGGAGAGAGACATGTATGCGATGGTGGAAGCACGAGTGTGCGGGTGTATAAACCTATCTAGAGGCTAGCTAGTCGATAAATGTTTGTGAGAGAAATACGAGTCGGGGTGCGAAAGCGAGAGTTTTGTGTGTGAGAGAGAGAGAGAGAGACGGTAGTCGGGAAGGGGAGTGGAAGCAGGAGTTGTGTGTGTGTGTGTGTCTGAGAGAGAGAGGAGACGGTAGTCGGGGTTGTCTGATCGGTAAACACATGAATAATGTCAGTCTGGGATGGAGACGAAAAGGAGACCGCAACAAATGTTGTGTCTACAGGAGAGAGAGAGAGAGAGAGTAATTTTAGTGGTATGGGTCATATGTGGAGACATATAGGGTGTGTGAGAGAATCCCATAGAGAGAAAGACAAAGTCAAAGACAAGTGGAGACTATGTGTGTGGCGGTGAAAAAGAAAGCTTAGGTACCGAGTGATACCAGAGAACAGTAGAGACGTGAGAGATAATGAAAACCATGTAATGTATAATGATATGGAGAGTGTGACACTTCTCAAGGGAGACGTCGAGAGGCCATGTTTGCGAGGATAGGAGAAACATGAAGTGAGCGTGCGGGTGAGCTGGAGAAAAGAGAGTGATAGCTACCTGAAGGAGCATGCATGCGAGAGAGATGGGCGTGAAAGGAGTGAACAAAAAAGGGATTCAAATATTTGAATTCGAGATGATGATACATGTAATCCATACTCGAACCAAAATTGATCTATCAAACATGCATACTCATCTGAATTCACGAACATCTATGTTATTTAATATGTAGATATTACTGATCCATACATTTTAGTAGAACATAATTTGGTTAATTTTTTTCGAATTCAACCTTAAGATTTCGAGATCGTTGTATTTGTACATCATATTATACATATAAAGGAGCAGAATTCTTTGTTGTGCTTTTGAAAGTATATATAAAAAAATGATGTGTATAGAATGTAATTCCAATTGAAAATGGATCCCGCCCGAAAAATAGAATACAAACGGGATTCGAATTGAGTTGGCACGGTAAACATGCACTCTGCAAAATTTGAACGAAGCGGGGAAAGTTGCAGTAACCGCCCGAAACCAAAATCTGCGAGATGGAAATCACTACTGCCTATCCCAGCCACGCAAAGCCTATCTGCTAGATTTCTATAGGTTTCGACAGGGGTAGGTTTGTAATTTCACCCAAACGTGACGTAACCGCCTCTCACCCGGATTCATACACGGTGGGCACCAAAACACAGTGTGTCCTCGGCCGAAATCGACTCCCTCCCCGATTCATATTCATACATGGTGGGCGCCAAAACAAACTCTCATCGGCAAATATTTGGTGTATGCGAGATTACCGTCCTATCCCCAACCGACTAATGTTGTTGTGATGTAGTAGAAATTTGAAACGGGGGCTCAGTTTGTCAATTTCCTCGCATTTGAGACAAGCGCGCCCTAAATACATGGTTCCCCCCTTCCTCTCAACCTCCCTTTTCCCCATTCGTACTCCGTGGGCGCCAAAACACCCTCTCCACCCCACCCTCCTCCATCCGCCGCCGTCCACCAACCCATCCACTGCCGTCCTCCTCCACCATGCCGGAGCTGATACCCCGACGCCTCCGTCCATTGCGAGAGATCGACCTCTCTCATCCACGGCTTCAGACCGGGATCCTTGCATCCCATCCTCTCGCTTCATCCCCGCCGTTGTCCACCTTGCCGGCGCCGCTCCTACGACCGTCTCGTCCATCGTGCCCGCCCGCCACCGTCTACCCTCCTAGATCTACTTCCACGCCGCTGACAGCCATCGCTACCGCAGCACCGCCAAATTTTCAGCAGATGCGTACACGGTGCCGCACCAGAGGCGGTACTCTTTCGTATCTGCTGAACTTATTTATCGCAACAAGAAAATAGATCGCCACTGCTTTACTCTGATTTCTTGTCTTGGTTGCGAAGTTGCCTTTGTCCGGTTTGCACCTTCAGATCAGCCATGGCACGCTCAACACTATACTCCCAATGCTTATGGGTTTCCCCTTTTATATTCCACACTAGTTAAATCACAGCAGACTAAATTTCAAAATTGGGTCAGTGTATTTTTCAAAGCTCGCCGGAGTTCGCCGGTGCAATCGAAGGGGCTCGGGTGGTTGTGGGGCCTCGCCGAACAAAGAAAACTCGACGCGGGTGGGGGTTGGGGCGGGGGTGGGGGTGGCGGAGGAACACATGCGGTGGGGGCCGGTGGTCCGGCCGGCGGCCCGTGCTGTGTTCTGTATGGGAAGAATCAGAGATGAGGAAGAAGAAGGGTTAGGAGACGTAGGATCTTCATCCAACCGCCTGAAATGGTCGAGAGACAGCTGGAGTTGCATTCTTGATGCGCTCTGGTTCATCATGTGTGGGCACTGCGCAACCAACATCTTATTATCCAAAATCTGCTTGCTCTTCTTTACCATGTTCCTCTTCCGTTCTTCTTTAGTATGTACTCTCTCTGTTCCTAAATACAAGTCTTTGTATAGATTCCACCATGGACTACGTATGGAGCAAAATGAGTGAATCTACACTCTAAAATGTATCTGGATACATATGTATGTGATCCATAGTGGAAATCTCTACCAAGACTTATATTTCAGAATGGAGGGAGTATGATAGTAGTACAATATGTTCCTTGTACTGAAGATGAGCAGGGACATTTGCAGTGTAGAGGTCTATATGGTTGGTTGTGATGGACACTTTGAGCCTCTTTGATTCGTAGTATCTTGTAAACATAGGAATATGATTTGTAGTGGCCTGCCCACTTGAATCCTATAAGAATAGCAAGGAAATGCGGGGAGCTGTGTCGCCTTTGAGAGTTACACTGATATTAATAGTACCGCACCTTCACTTGAAGAGAGCTGGTATCCGAAGCCTTTCTAGCCGTACCGGCAATACTATCACATATATTCCAGCAAGTTCCACTTTGCTGATTTTACTCTGATGCTTAAGGTTTTCCCGTTATATCTACACTATGATCTGTGTAGCTTCTTTATGTCACACTAGCAGCAGTCCACTCTTGAAGCTAAAAACTGCAATGACTTACAAAATTGGCACCAAGGCATTGAGTGCCATTCTGGATGCAATGAAACTCATACGCTCCCCACCTATTGATTCTTGTTCAGAATATGATCCTAATGACAATTCTAACCTCTAGGAGTCAAAGGCAGATGGCCTGTCCTATTCACCCATCAAGGTGCCTGTTCTAATTTGGCAATGTTTTATTGATTGCGGGTATCTTGCATATGTTGTCTTGCATTTCTTCTACATTGTTGCACCGCCATCTACTTAGTTTACTCATCATATATGTCGAGATGCCATGCCCATCCATTATCAATACATATTCCATCTGTCATCATACCATGTTTTTCCACTCAAATGTTGTTCTTGTGCATCAGACATCAAAAAGGAAGAGGGTGATTGCCGAACCTGAAGGAGCACTAGCAAAGTCCTGGAAAAACATGGTGGTGCCGGAGAAATCAAACAGCACCCCACTTATATTGGTTGTACAACCAGTGACACAAAACATAGGACCGACTCCAGCAGACTGTACCCATACTTCACTGGCCACACCACTAGCCCCACCACACAGGACCTGCACTCCAGCAAAAGGTATACCAATTTCATTTGCCATAGCACCAGTTGTACCACAGAAAAATCCCACTCCAGCAAAAAGTACAGCAAGTCCACCGGCCGAAGACCTATCCCAACTACAGAGACGGCCAATTCCTGCAGATTGGAACCCCATTCCATTTATTCCCAGTTTAAAAGACAATGCTTTCAATTTTGTTAGGGCCTACGTGCATATATTCCCATCATGGGAAGATTATTATGAAGACAAACACCATTTTCACATCTTCCTATCCAACTTACGTGTAAGTGCTATTATTCCTGGTTATTATTTTCCTGTTTTCTGTTGATTGAACACATCAATGATTTACATTACATTATTGTAACTAGGCAAGGGTCAATCTGGATAGTCATGACGAGCAAAGCTTCCTTGTGCTTTTCAAGGAAGCATTGCAGCAGTATCGATGTTACCTGAGGAAATCACACTTTGATGGCAAGTCTATAAACGAATTTCCGGTGAAGTCTCCTGTGCTAGATTTAGAAGACATTGAATGGAAAAACCTTGTTATGCACTGGTCTCGTTCCCAGGATGAGGAACTGTCTATGAAATCACATGACAATTTGAACTTCTACTTTTCCGCATGTGCCATACAGATCTTTTTTGTAGGAAATCTGCTCGAAAAAGAATTCCGGTTTGACAAGAACGACAGGTTGTCGCAAATATGCTGCCCGCTACTTTGCTCTTGTTAGTATCTGTTCTCCTGTATCACTGTACTTGCATACATACCTGGTTCATTATGTGATAGCAGTATGCATGATAGCTTGCTTATCAATTGTTCGCTCCAAATTATCTGATCTGTATGAATGGTTACATTAGTGTAGAATATATCCAATGCCAATGTTTTTTTAGCTCTGCATTATTCTTATAAGTACATGATGTCCTTTACCAGTGTACTTATAATGACAGGTAGTTGTTCATGTACCATCACTCTGCAGCTTATTTTCCTTTTCCCTCCATTTTCTACACATCAGATCTATTTTTACTCTTACCATAAGGTTGGTACTGAAGAAGTTTAGCTGTGCATTGATCTTGGTTGTACCTTTTGCCTGTATCGCTGCACTTACATTTATAGCTACTTGGTTATGTAGCATCACTCTTCATCTTATCTTAAATATTCTCCATTTTTTCGTATATTATCACATCTATATTTACTCTTAACAAAATGTAGAATAAAGGCAATGCTTTTGAAGAAGATTCTGTGGTAAACTTCTTGAATTGCCCCCGCATCAGCATGGACAAGGCCTTTATAGAGCCTGTCTTCACCAATAATGTAAGTTTGTCCATCTCAAGCCTTCAAACTTTGTTGTATATATTTGGTTAGGCATGACTGCAACAGCTGTTTATTTTTGGTGTTTGCATCTAATTGCTTATTTAAAGTTTATTATGTAGTTCATAAACAAAAGTTTGTCCTCTCTCAATTTAAGTTTTCAGATGTACAACTAAGTTCCTTCTTCATACCATGTAAATTAAACTATATAGAGCAAGTGATCTTCTTTTGCACTTCATGTATGCTTCAGTTCTTCATCCGTAATCCAGTGGTGTGGTGAACCTACCCACTATAGCACAATGTCATATTCTGCAATGTCTTAACTATGAACAATGTCATATCATTCTACTATTATTTAAACCGTCTCTTTATTTGCCAATCTGAAATGGTATAAATTGATAGCACACTAACCATTGATACTTATGAGTTCTTGATCTGTAATCTAGTGGTGTCGTGAAGCTGCCAACTTCTTCACAATGTCATTTGCTGCCATGTCTTGACCTGAACAATACCATATAGTGTTAATGCAATTTTAAATTGTGTCACTTTATTCGTCAGTAAGAAATGTGATGAATTTTTAGCACTGATACTTTTATGTGCAAAACATGTCATCTGTCTGCTTGTTTATCTTTCAGAGTGAGGAAGATGTAAGTGTTGAACAAGCATGGTCTCATCATCTTGCTCAGCTGCTTGCGCTGCAGCTTTCCAGTAGGGCTAACCTTTCTTGAACTCTATTGAAGTGCTGTCGGTTTTGTATATTATTTTGTCGGCGTGTTTATTTGCACTGGTGGAGATCTTTGATGCCCAGTGTATGTAATCTGCTGTCTGCTTGTGCTTTATTATCATAGTGGAGAACTTTGATGCCCAGTGGATGTAATATGTCGTAATTTCTTTATTGTATAGTCTAGGTTTTTTCTTATTCACGATGCTGCAGTTATTTTACTGTATATATATCCTGTCTTCGCATTAAACCGACCAAAACCGTAAAATTACGGTACATAATCGGGCCGTCATGCAATCACGATGTAGGTTGGGCCTGAAACGTGCCGAACAGCTCACGAGCCGGCAGCAGCCCGAAATGAACCCCAACCCATGATTGTGCGAATCAAATCACGGGCTTTTAACAGGCCAAAATTGTCTCGGTCCTTGTTTGGCCCAATCAGATATCGGCTCCGAGCAGGCCGGATACAAACCGGGCCGTAGTTAGGCCCAACTATATGACGGGCTTTTAACAGGCCGGAATTAATATAGGGCCGAAATGTTAAACGGGCCCTTAACAAGCCAAAACTAATATCAGGCCAAATTACTAAGTGGGCCTTTAGCAAGTGGGCCCAAACACATAGTGTCCAGTTGACGGGCCGAATCTGATATGGGCCATAATTGAGCCCAAAGCCTCTTAAAGGGCCGGACCTGATCTGGGCCGTAATTTGGCCCAGAACGTGGTAGGCTTTTAATGGGCCGGATCTCATATGGGCCACTATTAGGCCCGGAGCGTGGCAGGCCATTAATGGATCGGATCAAATATGGGTCGGCATTTGGCCCAAAACATGGCAGCCAGTTAATGGGCCGGCCTACTAGGGTCCTCAAAATCTTGTGGGCCTACAGCTGGGCCGACCCATTAATGTCAGCGAAATCTCGTGGGCCTTTAGCTGGGCCGGCCCATTATGATCCGCAAGAATCTTGTGGGCCTTTACCTGGGCCGGCCCATTATGGCACACAAAAATCTTGTGGGCCATTACCTGGGCCGGCCCATTATGGCCCGCAAAATCTTGTGGGACTTTAGCTGGGCCATCCCATTATGGTCCGCAAAATCTCGTGGGCCTTTAGCTAGGCCGGCCCATTATGGTCCGCAAAATCTTGTGGGCCTTCAGTTGGGTCAGCCCATTTAAATTTGATGGGCCGGTCCACGTGTCAACATATCATAGGCGCGTCTCGCCCATTGGATGAGTGACACCTGTGCCAACGTGGACCTGACACATGTCTCCTTCGTCCAATGATGATTTTACACGTGGAAAATCCCCATTGGTCGGGGCTGTTAACGGGTTATCGGATCCAAAACCCGACGCGATGGCTTAACGGCGTTCCGTTACGATGGATGCCACGTGTCATTCACCCTTGACAAAAGCACTTCTGTGACGCGCGATTTATCATCATGGAAGTGGACACTTCCGTGATGATAATTTTGGTAATGTCATGGAACACTTCTACAACAGCATATGTATGATTATCTTGATTCTGTCATAAATTTGTCATGGATGTACATGCATGACAAAAAACGCGACCTAGTGTGACAAACACATATCATCACGGAAGTGTATTTTTTGTAGTGGTGGGAGGGGGGGCTCCTTAAACACACACCAAGTCTTCTCTTAGCCGTGTGCGGTGCCCCCCTCCACAGTTACACACCTCGGTCATATCATCGTAGTGCTTAGGCGAAGCCCTGCGCCGGTAACTTCATCATCACCGTTGCCACGCCGTCGTGCTAATGGAACTCTCCCTTGGCCTCAACTGGATCAAGAGTTCGAGGGATGTTATCGAGATGAACATGTGTTGATCATGGAGGTGCTGTACGTTCGGTGCTTGGATCGGTTGGATCGCGAAGACGTTCGACAACATCAACCGCATTACAAAATGCTTCCGCTTTTGGTCTACGAGGGTACGTAGACACACTCTTCCCGCTCGTTGCTATGCATCTCCTAGATAGGTCTTGCATGATTGTAGGTAAATTTTTTGAAATACTGCATTCCCCAACAGGCGTTGTTTCCTCTTTGGGAAGACATAGCACTGTTTGTGTGTGATGTACATGCATATGAGCAGATCTAGCTCTATTTTTGTGACTGTGTAATGTGTTAGTTGTTGTGTTTCGTTGATTTAGTCAACTTTGTTTGCATCAGTTTCTTTTTTCATAACTTAGTATGCATCAGTTTAAGAGATATGTCTCCAAGTATACAACAATTACCGCTTATTGCTTTTATGTGAAGCACTCAAGCTCTATTTTCTTTGCTACTCGTGCTATGCAGTATTCAATATTTCAACATGAAGGAATTGTCACTGCTAGTGTTTAATATACGTGCTAGTGTGGTTGTTTTGCTAGTCTGGAAACTCGTTGAGGAAAGTGCACGTAGTCCTTTTGTGTGGAGAGGGCCAAGACTTGGGCATCATTCACGGCTTTGTCTCGCTTCGCATGTAGCTGCTGCTGCTTCACATGTAATCTCTGCGCAGTAGATACTACTCTCAACATACAACTCATGGAAACAAATGAGAAGTCCAACTATTAAAAAGAACACATTTCAGATATAGTAAAATGAGTAAAATTGGTGTAAACTAAAAAAGGAGAAAATTGTGGTGAATCAAAAATAAAATTTAAGTTCATGGTCAAAGCTTTATTGTGTTGTTGAAGAAACCCAAGAGAGATCAACAACTAGGGAGTTTTTCTAGGTTAGAAAAGTAGAAAATAAAAGGTGTACTAATTGTTTTTAAGTTACAAAAACAAAATCACAAAAGTTACAAAAAAGAAGTTTAATTAAAAAACAGTATGATGTTTTTAAGAAAAACATATGTTCGCGTTTCTATAAAATCCAAGGGAGGTAAAAGTAAGAACAATTGAAATTTTTAATAAAAAATTGGATTTCCCCATTTCTAAAAAAACTAGTACTTCAACTTAAAAAATAGCATTTAAAAAATTATAAAAAAAATGGATTTGATCATTTCTAGAAAAAAAATCTAGAGACCCAAATTTAAAAGATGAAGAAGTCCAATGTTTATTACAAACTCAAGAAAGGTCAAACTAAAAAAACAAAGCATCTCTATACAAATTTATTAAAAAGGGATTTTCTCCCTTAAAAAACCCTTGAAGTTCAAATCTAAAAAACGGAGTGGATCGATGTTCATTAAAAAAGTAGGATTTTTTATACTAAAACAAATAAAAAAAGATGTCCAAATAAAAAAATGAGGAGTTCGATGTTTAGACAAAATTCAGATTTTCCCTCATTGTTAATGGATGAAAACAAGAAGTTCAGGACTAAAATCACAACAAGTTCAATTTTTAAAAATAGAGCAGTTTAAAATGAATAACACCAAGAAAGTCCAAATTGGAAAAACCAAGAAGCTCAACTTTTTAAAAAAGAGTGGTTCAATGTATATGAAAAACTCAAATTTTTAGATAGAGTAGTTCAATGTATATGAAAAACATAGATATCTTCATGTAACCGAGACAAGTTCAGGTTGATAACTGCCAGAAGTTCACGTATTGCACGATGTGCATTTTTTATGAAAAAATAATGAAAAAGCAAAGTCTAAATGTTTTGTTGCTGGAAGTTCAAGTGCTCGTCCCGAGAAAGGTCAAAAATTCTTGTGAGAGAGGTTGAACAAAAATACATGACAGAAGTTCAAGATGAATACAGCGGGAAGTTCAGCTACTACACGAAACACGTTTCAGATAAGAATAGAAAACTAAAATCTTAAAAGGTTTGTTGCAAGAAGTTCACATGGTCCTCCTAGCATAGTTCAAAATTTATCTGCGAGACGTCTGTCGTTCATTTACATGTTGAAAAAAAGGTAAAAAACAACGTTGTTTTGCCATTTTAAAAACTGCTCTCAAACGACAACGAATTTGTAACACATGTCTACATGAAAAACTTGCTGCTATTCATAAGCTTTCCATCGGTATACTATGTGCCACATTTGATGAACGGTTTAAAATTTTCACGTATACCATTTAAAACATGTTTTTATATATTCAAAAAATTCTTATCTGTTGAAAGCAGTTCAAGATGAAAACAAAGGGAAGTTCACATACTGCAAGAATGCATTTCAGGTGAGAATAAACGTATAGAAAAATAAAAGCTTAAAAGATTTGTTGAAAGAAGTTCAAGTGCTCTGTCCGGGAAAGATAAAAAATGCTTGCGAGAGAGGTTCACCTTGTATTTCCATGTTTGAAAACACAAAAAAAATGTTTTTTTTGCGTTTTAAAAAAAATTCTCTCAATCCACCAAGAAGTTCGGGTAATATTAGGGAGCAATTTGATTTCAAAAAGGGGAAAAAAATTCAAATTATAAAAATGAAAAAATTTCATGTACTACTTCATATGTATTTAATATGAGAAAAATGAATTAAAAGGCAAGGTCTAAATTTTTTGTTGTTATAAGTTCAATTCTTCGGTCAGAGAAAGTTAAAAAAAATATTGTGAGAGAGGTTTGTACAAAAGGAATATCATTTGTGTAACACTAACGATTGGATGAGAAAATTACAAACGAAAATATGTCATAGAAGTTCAACGTGTAATTAGCAGGAAGTTCAACTACTACAATGAATGAATTTCAGATGAAAAACTTTAAAATTGGTCGCGAGTATGAAGAAATGATCAACATAGGAAAGTTGCGTGTATACAACAGTTTTCCATCGGTATATCACTTGCTCAATTTCGATGAGTTTATGGAGAGCTATGATCCAAAAAAGCACGTGAAAAATAGAGTGAAGTTCAAGTAGACATACCGGGAAGTTCAAGTTCTTCACCCGGTGCATTTTCGAAGAATCTGTTTCGTGATGAAGGCAGAACGCATGATCTCGCTATTTTCAAAATCACTTGAAAACGGCTAGGAATCAGAGAAATCCATCAACATGAAAAGGTTTTGCATTTTCCGTAGCTTTTCAATGATATATTATTTGCCCCATTCCGATAAAGTTTGTAGAAATTCTGGAAAAAACTTTTTTAGACATTTTCAAAATTGATTAAAACCGTAAGTAATTTGGAGAAAGAAGATATACAGGAAGTTTCGCATTTCCTCAAGCTTTCCAGCGCCATATCCTTTGCTGCATTCGGACACATGGTTAAAAAGTTAACTCGAAAATACGAACTCGGTGGAACTTGTACTGTTTTCTAAATTACTCTTAAACCGCTCAAAATTAGAAAATACTATCAACATGAAAAAATAGTGCATTTCATAAAATTTCCAACGCCATATCATTTGCCTTAATTGGATTAGCCATTTAGAAGTGGCATCAAAAATACGAACTCGGCTGTTTGGTTTGCAAAATTTTACGATTTTCCAAATTACTCTTTAACCATAGGGAATTAGGGAAAACATTCAACATGTGGAAGGAGCGGTTTTGTTGTAGGATTCCATATTATTTGCCTTATTCTAATAAATGGTTTAGAAATGCGATCAAAAATATGATTCACGTTTTTTGTGTGAAGAAAAAATGGTTTTCAAACCTGCTCTTAAACCGCTTACATTTTGCCAAAAAATTAACTCGGGTCATGATACTCGTGTCCGTAGATTTCCAACGGTATATCGCAAACCCCATTTGGGCAATGTTGGCAGAAATTCAACCCGTCACCAAGGGAAGTTTAGTCCGAACAACTCAGGCAGTAAAATTACAACAGAGGTGTCTTTATCACGACCTGAGAGCAAATCCACCAATGAGCGAGATTCCTAATTAAAACGGGAATTTAGTTGCTAAAAACCATCCGCATATTACACTTACATCACATAGAACACGACTGACCAGAAAAATTCGCGCGGGGAGACACAGTTGCGAAGATAGCTCGGAGGTCGGGTTCCTACAGAGGGAAATTCAGGTTGTGTAACTCAGGAAGTTCAGGTTGTGATCAGAATAATATTCTGATCCCATGATCAGAATAGTGTTTATGTATGTATGTATACACACACACACACACACACACACACACAATTATATATATATATATATATATATATATATATATATATGTGTATATATATTAGGCTTCAAGTGCGTACTTGTTGGTGAAAGTGTTGTCCAATGGGAATTATATTTTGTATTACTCATGTACACTACCAAATCTGTGGCACATCCTTGTAACTTCTCAATCCATTTCTAAATTTGTACTAGTCCTCTATATCGTATATTGCGCTACTCGTACTACTACCTCCCTCATGGTTTATTGGTCCCCTTCATAATTTGTGCCAAATTTTTACCATAAATTTAACTAACTAAATGTTAATGCATGTCATAAAAAATTATATCATTTGATTCGTATTTGAACATAGTTTCCAATGGTATAATTTTCGGTGACATGCATTGACATTTTGTTAGTTAAACCTATGGTTAAAATGTGACACTAAATACGAGTAGTAAGTAGTACAATAGTAGTACTAGTATACGTCGGTCAAATTATTCATCATGTTCTCACATTGAATTGACGTGGCAACACGCTGCACGTGAGGTGACACAAGAGTCCCGGTGGCGTGTTCAGGTATTGTGGACTTTAGATTTGGAGAACCACTTATCTGTTGAAATCTTCCATCATTCACTTAAAACAGTCGATTGATCATACATTGAGTACCATATAACTGGAATTAACCGATGCAAGTCCAAGAAGGATTGGCCGGTGCTCCCGGCTGGCGTCAAGTTGGATCCCACGGATCAGTAGCTGATTGAGCACCTTGAGGCCAAAGTGAGTGCTGACAGCACAAGATGTCACCCTCTCATCGATTTGTTCATACCAACCATCGACAGCGAGCACCGATCCGTGGTCTACTTGCACAAACATATTCCTTTGTTTATAGATCTATTTTTCTTTTTAGACGCAGACCTAGTGAAGCAATTACAATTTGATAGTTAATAAAAAGTGAAATAAGTGACTGCAACATGCCAAAGATGTTATAAAAATGCCAAGTACGTACACTAAAACCTATATTCAACAATACTGCAGGTATCACAGTGAGTGGCCTAAGCAAGCATTTCTTCCAGGGCAACTCCAGGGCATTCAAAAGGGGCACGTGGATGCATCGCAAGATACAGTTGGAGTGTGGCATGCACGCGATGTGGCACAAGACCAGCAATACCTTGCCGGTGATGGTCAACGGCCGGCAGATGGGCAGCAAAAAGGTTCTGGTGCTGCACACCAACAAGAACTTCGACCAGCAGAGGACCAACTGGGTGATGCACCAGTACCACCTCGGGGACCTGGAGCAAGAGAAGGAGCGTGAGCTGGTCCTCTGCAAGATTTTCTACTAGGCGAACACTAGGGCCAGGACTAAAAAGATTATAAGTTAGTTTGGTATTGGTACTTGTACTACCTGGTCGTCTGCAAGTTGGTATTGTTGTTAACAATCTTTCGGTATGAACTTGGTATTTGCTTCCAACCATCATGTCAAGGGTCAACGTGGATATAAAGTTGAATCATTTGTTTCAAAACAAATTTCCAGGCACCTGATTTTTATTTGATGGGTAGCATAAGCACATGCCGTTCAATTCCAAGATCTCCAATTTTTTTACATCTTCGAAGTACGCAGGGGATCCATCCGGTTTCATGGGTTGATAGTTGGATGCAGCATGTCGGAACTAGGCTGTGGCATGCCAAGCCCAGTTGCAAATTGTTAAAAGAGGGGAGCGATGGATATGGGCCTTTCAGAACAGTTAAGTGTCGCGACCTCGATCGTGAAGCGCCTCCCATGGACTAAAAAAGGCCTAGTCCATTATTATTAGTTGAAATATGTAAAATATTTGATAATGAAAATAAATATGTAAAATGTAATGAATTTAGTCCTCTTTCATTGAAAACCATCCGATTTGCATGAAATTCGTCCGTGGAACCACAAGATGACTGTCCATACAGAGCCTAACCATACGGAACGAGCAAGTCCATGGCCGTACACAAGCAAGTGCATGCATTTATTATCACGATGAGAAAATAATGCTGACGTCTGAGATGGTGAAACCCATGAAGTCTTCAGCGTACTCAATAAACAAGAGAATTCTGCAAGTACAGACTGATAACTGGGATCCAACATGTATATTGTTTTTTTCATGTCGAGCAGGTTTCAACTGGGCCATAGACTACCCAGGCTTGGTTTTGTTTTTAACAGGCCCAGCCCATGACGACAACAGGGCACAAAAATCCAGCAGGTATCTACTGGCCTCTGGCCCGCCAGCATTAGTTATATTTTGTCTTAGAACATCCGCAGGAAGTTTTTTTACTGATCAAACACACATCCCAGTTTTATTTTCCTCTTGAAACACCATGTCCTACTTCCGTTTTCTAATCTCTACCTATAGTTTTACTAGTTCATATACACGTATTATTATATTGAAAATACATAAAGTTCTCTTTTCATATTTACATCCTTATTTTTTTGTTTTCCCTCCCAGCGCTGATTTTTTTACCACTGGATTTCCCTTAAACACAACTCAATTGTCCCACGTCTTATTTTCTTATGAATACAAAACTTTTTTTTGGCAAATCAATAAGTTCTTAAAAAATAAATGTTTATCATTTTTGGATTAAAACAGTTCAGACTCCACCGAAATATGAAAAATAATGTTGAACTTTTTGACCGTGGTCCTCGGCAGAAAATGGGTTGTAATAAATTCCTTAAGAATTAGCAAATGGGCTGTAAATTATTAAAAAAATAGCAAATGGGCTCTATGCTGTCTACCGCAGATTTGGAGGCTGACTTGTGGGCATACTATGTTCATGCGTACATAAGGTTTCTCAAAAAAAGAAACTTAGTCAACAATCGACTCTACCATTGTGAGACCATTAGATGTCAATCTAACGACAATCGTGCTTCTTCAGTCTCTGATCTTCCTGCTCCAGCCGCCCAAACCAGCGCCGGCCGAACCACGTGCTCCAGCCTCCCGTGGCCGGCTGTGCTGCCGGGCAGGCCTCATGGCCCCACCATACTCGCATGCCTGGTCTGGCTATCCCTCTACTCACCCACGCCTCCTGTTATGCTCCGGCGACGGCAGCCTCACACCGCGACCGAACAAGTAAACCCTCGTACCCACTCCGCGTGGGAAACAACTTCCGTGTCTTCCTCGGCTCCAGGTCGTTCCCTTACTTGGCCTCGCCGTCGTCCACCGCCTTGGTGCTCTCGACATGGCATGGTCAACGAACGACATCCATCGAAAGAGGACTGTACATGGAGAGGCTGACAGCTGGGTCCATAGTCGCACACAACGAAGTGGCTCCTTTTTTTGCGTGTAGGAAGTGCCTCCTCATTACGCGCAAAATAATGATTTCTCCTCCTGACAGCTAAGACCCATCGGAAGGGCCTCTGTATTTCACGGAAAAAACATTCCCCCCACCAACAACTCGGATCCACCAGCTATTACGCACAAAAATAATGAATACACTGGTGCACGTCGATGCTATACAAACGGGTTTTAACCCCTTTCCGCGATGGCATTTGGAACCGTCGCTAAGTGAGTGTGGGAGATAGGGGGGTCCTTCCCACACGACCCAAAAACCGTCGGGGATAGGGCCCTACAGTACTCCTACTCGTTTCTTCTTGCATTGCCATCACAGTCGGTATTCTGGGGTGCTACGTTTACGATGTGCGTCCCATCACAAACGGTTCACTACTATAGAACATGTGTGATGTGTGTCCCATCACAAACGGTTCACTATTAAGAAGATTAACTAATCATCGTACGAGTGTCAGACAAGACTACGAAATGTCGGACCATCGTAACATTGTCGTACACGACAATTATCGCACATGCTATTCTGCAGTGCAATGTTTACAATGCATACTTCAGCAGAAACATTTCATGGTTGCGAATCGTGTATGATAAGGCAACTAATACAAACGTTTAGTTTGCCAGCACCATTTGTGATATTGTTTGACATCGCACACACTTTGCAAACGGCAACAGTGTGCATGCTTGCACATGTTTCCTCTCTGTGAACCGTCTCGGATTATGGTGTATTTCGCAAACGTTTCTGTTTTACCAACCGTGTGTGCCGTAACAACCTGGAGAGCGTAATTTCACTGTAATTTAATTGCTGCTATTTCAAATTGTACCGGATTTGAATTTGAATTTGAATGTATCCTACAACTTTATTCATGTCCAATAGGTTCAAACAACCAATGCATTATTCGATTCATAACTACATATGTTCAAGAATTACATAAGAACCAAATAAAGAATGATGAGCCACAGTTGTATACTTGTACTATTAAAGACGGTAAAGAAAGAGGCAAAATATATTCTGGTTGCTGAACAAAGTGAAGAGGAATGCCCATATTGTGCCCTCCTCCATGCAGAAGGCACGCACGACTCTAGTCCAACCCCTTATGATGGCCGACCGCCCATCCTTCACGGTCTTCATGAAAACATATAGATAATCATCATGTTCTGGGAGAAATACTTTAACCTTTGCATGCCCACCGATCATGTAGTTTGAGAGGTAATCTTGAGTAAACTTCTTTGGCAACCACTGCAAAGGAAAAAGGTTCCGACATTGTCATCTAACACAACTCATTATGGGCAGTAAAAAGAAGGCTGCAGAGTTCTTACTTACCATCCTGCAGTTCACTGTTGTCTTGGATAAAGTTTAAACAAATAATTTAATTGCCATCTTTGGACCCATTTTACTAACAATCTTTATCAGCTTCCTCACTTGATGCTGGTTCATCGATATCTCATTGCCCCGTACACAGAAAGTGTTGAAGCGTGGATCTTTATCAATGACATATGTACCTAAAAGCACCAAGTTAATATTAGAAGCTAAACAACAATTGCACAATGATGTAGTACAACACTTTTTTATAGTATGTCTATATACATCTGTATGTGGTAGTCCATTTGAAATATCTAAAAAGAAAAATATTTAGGAATAGAGGGAGTATCTTATAACATCCAATATACTCACATATTAGATGAATTAACATCTTATATTATGGGCTGGAAGGAGTTTAGTGCATTCTTACAAATTATCGGTTGGTTAACTGTTGTTGTATCCATGGGTTACAATTAGTTTGAGCTAGTTTGGGCTCAAATAGCCCTAAAGTATATCTAAACATGAGGTCTAGTTTGAGCTAGTTGCATCTATAACCCACCCAAAAAAAACTATCCAACCCAAGAGGTGCTAATTGGAGCTAGTTCTCCTAGTGCATTTATTGTCAATCTAACCCTGGCATCCAAACAAATCTTTGGGTGGAGTTAGTTCAGGGTTAGTCATCAGCTAGAAACTAACTCTAACCTCTAGCTTAGTTGAGTATCCAAATAGGGATGTGTTGTTGTTGTTGTTGTTGTTGTTGTTGTTGTTGTTGTTGTTGTTGTTGTTGTTGTTGTTGTCGTTGTGTTGTTGTTGTTG
Organism: Triticum aestivum; assembly: GCF_018294505.1. Lineage (NCBI taxonomy): Eukaryota > Viridiplantae > Streptophyta > Magnoliopsida > Poales > Poaceae > Triticum > Triticum aestivum. The sequence continues at coordinate 438,859,692 of NC_057812.1, read as the reverse complement.
TTGTTGTGTTGTTGTTGTTGTTGTTGTTGTTGTTGTTGTTGTTGTTGTTGTTGTTGTTGTTGTTGTTGTTGTTGTTGTTGTTGTTGTTGTTGTTGTTGTTGTTGTTGTTGTTGTTGTTGTTGTTGTTGTTGTTGTTGTTGGTGGTGGTGTTGTTGCTGTTGTTGCTGTTGTTTTTGCTGTTGTTGTTGTTGGTGGTGGTGGTGCTGCTGTTGTTGGTGCTCGACTGGAAGACGCGCGCCTGGCAAACTTGGCCGAGCGCACTCGACTGGAGAACCTCCAGCGAGCACTCGACGAGCGTGCACGGCAACAGGTTCCCAAATCCAGTCGACGTCAGCTCTTCCCGCCCCCGCAGGTATATCGAACTCCGATTCAGAATTTAGCAGTTGCGGCCCGTATAGCGGAGTCGATTCAGCCTTCCCAGTCGGAGGCTGACAGAGGTTGCTGCAGATCAGAGCGTTACTCCGGGCAGCAGGAGACCAGAATTCCGCTATTTCTCAGTCGTGGAACAGGATTCACAGCAGATCCGTTGCCGCGGACACAGTCCAGTCGGCTCACAGCCCGAGATCGCCCCCGAGACGTGAGGGACGTGGAGACCGCCATGACCAGTATGGGAACCATGAGCAGTATGATCACCGAGTCGATCGTGACGGTCGACGTCGAGTGCCCACGCCTCCCCCCGAGGAGCGGGTCGTATGTGCCTCGCCAGCAGGATGACAGGCGCCCTCATAGTGGTGGGCGAAGGATTCCAGTCGACCCCAGAGGGCCGGGCTTTGATGCGAGATCCATTCTCGTCCAAGATTTGGTCGACAGGAACAGGGCTCACCGAGAAGGTCACGACAGAGATGCACCTACCAGCAGTAGAGTACATGTTTCGGGGCCAGAGTGCTTTAGTAGAGCCATCAGGGCCACTGTGATTCCTCCCAACTTCAGGTTGACGACTGGAGTCAGTAAGTTCACTGGCGAGTCCAAGCCCGATACTTGGCTTGAGGACTACCGAGTGGCCGTCCAGATTGGTGGCGGCAATGATGAAGTGGCCATGAAGCACCTGCCTCTCATGTTGGAGGGCTCGGCCAGAGCGTGGCTGAACCAGTTAGCGCCTAGCAGCATTTACACTTGGGAAGATCTCTCCTGAGTGTTCGTCACCACATTTGAAGGAACATCCAAGCGACCGACAGGGCTGACGGAACTGCGGTCTTGCGTGCAGAAGCTGAATGAAACTTTGAGGGATTACATCCATAGGTGGATCACGTTACATCACTCGGTGGAGAATGTGCCTGACCACCAAGAAGTTTGTGCCTTCAAGGAAGGCGTCAAGTACAGAGAACTGAATTTGAAATTCGGTCGAACTAGAGATATGTCCCTGAATCGGATGATGGAGATTGCCACCAAGTACGCTAATGGTGAAGATGAGGATCGAATCAGGAGTGGCAAGCTCAAGTCAGTCGCCCAAGAAACCGGAGGAAATTCCAATCGGAAACAGAAGCGGAAAGCCGAGCCAGCGGCTCCCGGGGAAGCCTTGGCTTTAACCCAAGGAAAGTTTAAAGGGAAACCTAAAGGACCTTGGAACCCCAAAAAGGTTAAAGACCAGGACGGAAATGATGTGTTGGACTTACCATGTCTCGTCCACACAAAGAAAGATGAAGAGGGTAATTTCATTTACCCGAAACATACCACTCGACAGTGTCGACTCTTGATCCAGCAGTTCTAGGGCAAGCAGCCCAAAGGTAAGGAAAAGGAGTCGGACAAGGTCGAGGACAAAGAAGACAGTGATGACGGATACCTTCAGGTCAATTCCACTCTAATGATTTTTGCCGATGTTGAAAGCAAAAGTCGACTGAAAGTTATTAACCGAGAGGTGAATATGGTCGCTCCGGCGACACCTAGTTACCTGAAATGGTCTCAAACTGCCATAACATTCGACCAGTTCGACCACCCAATGCACATCGCCACCCCTGGGAGGCAAGCTTTGGTGGTCGACCCAGTTGTTGAAGGCACTCGACTGACCAAAGTCCTGATGGATGGTGGCAGTGGTTTGAACATATTGTATGCTGAGACGTTGAAAGGGATGGGCATTCCGATGTCCAGACTCAGTGCCAGCAACATGAGTTTCCATGGAGTCATTCCTGGGAAGAAGGCTGAATCACTCGGCCAGATTGCTCTTGATGTGGTTTTCGGTGATTCCAAAAATTACCGCAAAGAAAAGTTGACATTCAAAGTTGTAGACTTCCAGAGTGCCTACCACGCTATTTTGGGGAGGCCGGCTTATGCACGCTTCATGGCCCGACCATGTTACGTGTACCTCAAATTGAAGATGCCTGGCCCCAAAGGTGTGATCGCTATTACGGGCAATCGGAAGAAAGCGGAAGAATGTTTTCAGAAAGGTTCGAAGATCGCTGATGCTCAGATGGCAGTGGTGGAGTTGCAGGAATACCAGAAGACTGCAGACCTGAGTGATTTGTTGCGAGCCAAGAAGCCCGCTACAGAGTCAGCTTTTCAGTCGACTGGCAATACGGAGACAGCTCACATCCACCCGACCGACCCCAGCACTGCTCCAACTCATATCTCGACAACACTCGACTCCAAATAGGAAGAAGCGCTCATCCAGTTCCTCCGTGAGAACTGAGACATTTTCGCATGGAAGCCCTCTGACATGCCGCGTGTTCCCAGGGAGCTGGCTGAGCACCGCCTAAGAGTCGACTCAAAAGTAAAACCTGTCAAGGAACATCTCCGACGGTCCGCCATCCAGAAGAGAAAGGCCATTGGCGAAGAGGTGGCTCGGCTCTTAGCGGCGGAGTTCATCCGAGAAATCTACCACTCCGAGTGGCTCACCAATGTTGTCATGGTACCCAAGAAGGACAAGTCACTTCGCATGTGCGTTGACTTTAAACATATCAATCGGGCCTGCCCGAAAGATCATTTTCCTCTCCCCCGCATCGACTAGATAGTCGACTCGACTGCGGGATGTGAGCGACTGTCTTTTTTAGACGCCTATTCCGGGTACCATCAGATCTGTCTGTATGGGCCTGATTAGATCAAAACAACTTTCATCACTCCATTCGGGTGCTTCTGTTATGTTACCATGCCATTCGGCCTCAAGAATGCCGGAGCCACATTCATGAGGATGATTCCGAAGTGTTTGCTCACCCAAATCAGTCGGAATGTGGAGGCATACATGGATGATATTGTGGTCAAGTCACGGAAGGGTTCCGACCTGCTGACTGACCTTGCTGAAACCTTTGCCAACCTCAGAAGGTTTGATATCAAGCTTAATCCATCAAAATGCACATTCGGGGTTCCTGGCGGAAAGTTACTCGGTTTTCTCGTTTCCGAACGGGGAATTGACGCCAATCTAGAAAAAGTCGGTACTATACTCCGAATGAAAAGTCTTGTGCGAGTGCACGATGTTCATAAGCTTACTGGTTGCTTGGCCGCCCTAAGTCGATTCATATCTCGTCTTGGTGAAAAGGCATTGCCTCTTTACCGATTGATGAAGAAGTCTGACAAGTTCGAGTGGACTCCTGAAGCTGACGCAGCGTTCGCAGAGCTCAAAGCTCTGCTCTCCACCCAGCCGGTGCTTGCTACCGCAATCAGCAAGGAGCCTTTGTTGCTTTACATTGCAGCCACAGGACAAGTCGTCAGTACGGTACTTACGGTCGAGCGGGAAGAAGAAGGGAAAACCTTCAAAGTTCAGCGCCCAGTGTATTATATTTCTGAAGTCTTGACCCCATTGAAGCAAAGATATCCTCATTATCAGAAGCTCGTATATGGGATTTATATGACCACAAAGAAAGTTGCCCACTACTTCTCTGATCATTCCATTACAGTCGTCAGCGACGCTCTGTTGTTAGAGATCTTGCATAATAGGGACGCAACTGGTCGAGTGGCAAAATGGGCGATTGAACTCCTTCCTCTAGATATCAAGTTTGAGGCAAAGAAAGCTATCAAGTCCCAGGCAATCGCAGATTTCGTCGCCGAGTGGATTGAACAGCAACTGCCGACTCTGGTTCACTCGGAGCATTGGACCATGTTCTTCGACGGTTCCAAGATGCTAAATGGTTCCGAGGAGATAAACTCAGATATGTTCTTCAAATCCACTTTGATTCCTCTAACAATGAGGCAGAATACGAAGCACTTTTATATGGGTTGCGCATGGCCATTTCACTCGGCGTTCGTCGCCTCATGGTCTATGGCGACTCAGATTTGGTGGTTAATCAAGTGATGAAGGAATGGGACGTCAGAAGTCCATCCATGACCGGTTATTGCAATGCAGTGAGAAAGCTGGAGAAGAAATTTGAGGGGTGAGAGCTTCATCACATACCCCGACTGAAAAATCAAGCAGCTGATGATCTGGCAAAAATAGGTTCCAAAAGAGAATCCATTCCCAGCAATGTGTTTTTGGAACACATCCACACACATCAGTCCAGGAGGATCCCTTCTCTGAAGAGGCCCCGCAGCCAAAAAGCGCTACGGATCCGACTGAAGTTGAAGTTCCAGCTATGGTCGACCTGATCATGGAAGTCTTGGTTATCACTCCCGTCTGGACAGAACCGTACATCGCGTACATCCGAAGGAAAGAACTCCCAGAAGACGAAGAAGAGGCTCGACAGATCGTCCGTCGATCCAAGGCCTTTACAGTCATAAAGGGACAGTTATATACAGAAAGCGCGACTGGGGTCGGCCAGAAGTGTATTACACCAAAAGAACGTCAGATGATCCTTAACGATATCCACTCGGGGACCTGTGGTCATCATGGGTCCTCTCGGACCATTGTGGCTAAAGCATACCGAGCGGGGTTCTACTGGCCAAGAGCCAATGAGATGGCAAAAGAGATAGTCGACAAATATAAAGGATGTTGGTATTACTCCAATATGCCGCACAAGCCCATGTCAGCCCTGAAAACCATTCCACTCATCTGGCCCTTCGCTGTTTGGGGGGTGGACATGGTTGGACCACTGAGAACAGGCAGGAGCGGCTTCACTCATGTGCTGGTAGCAGTCGACAAGTTCACCAAATGGATTGAAGCCAAGCCTATCAAGAATCTTGATGCTTGCACTGCTATCAGTTTCATCAGAGAGTTGATATTCAGATATGGAGTTCCACACAGCATCATCACCGACAACGGGTCAAACTTCGATTCCGACAAATTCAGGGCCTTTTGCGCCTCTCAGGGCACTCGAGTCGACTATGCTTCGGTCGCTCACCCCCAGTCGAATGGGCAAGCAGAAAGGGTGAACGACCTGATTCTCAAAGGACTAAAACCCCGATTGATGCGCGATCTCAAGCATGCAGCAGGTGCATGGGTCGACGAGCTTCCATCAGTCCTTTGGGGATTAAGAACAACCCCGAATCAATCGACCGGAAGAACCCCATTCTTTCTGGTCTATGGAGCCGAGGCAGTCTTACCGAGTGACCTGCTTCACAACGCTCCCCGAGTCGAGCTCTACTCTGAAGTTGAAGTAGAACAAGCCCGGCAGGACGCAGTCGACCTCCTAGAAGAAGAAAGAGAAATGGCCTTGATTCGATCGACCATCTATCAGCAAGACTTGTGTCGATTCCATGCCAGAAACGTGAAGAGCCGAGCCTTCCAAGAAGGAAACTTAGTCCTCCGAGTGGATCAGCAGAAACCACACAAACTCGCTCCTACTTGGGAAGGCCCCTCCATAGTCACCGGAGTCCTCCACAATGAAGCATACCACCTCTACAATGTCGATCGCCAGATTGATGAGCCACGAGCCTGGAATGCGGAGCTACTCCGCCCCTTTTATACTTGAGTTATCATTCAGATAAGATGTAATAAGAAAAAAACTCCTGTAGTTTATTTATTAAAGACAAGAGCATTATAATTTTCCCAGTGATTATTATTGTTTTTGTTTACGTAAGAAATCCCCCAGTGGGTGGCTTAGCTGCGAATCCGCTTCGCCTAAGTTTATAAAAACGATTTCCTACCGAGTGGCGAGCCAGCCTCCCACTCGGAGTCTTAGCTGCGAATCCGTTTCGCCTAAGTTTGAAAAAAAATCCTACCGAGTGGAGAGCAGCCCTCCCACTCGGGGGCTTAGCTGCAGTCCAGTACTCGCCTAAGTTCTCTCGCTTGAGGACTTAGCTGCAGTCAGGCACTCGCCTAAGTTTGAAAAAATCCTACCGAGTGGAGAGCAGCCCTCCCACTCGGGGGCTTAGCTGCAGTCCAGTACTCGCCTAAGTTCTCTCGCTTGAGGACTTAGCTGCAGTCAGGCACTTGCCTAAGTTTGAAAAAATCCTACCGAGTGGAGAGCAGCCCTCCCACTCGGGGGCTTAGCTGCAGTCCAGTACTCGCCTAAGTTCTCTCGCTTGAGGACTTAGCTGCAGTCAGGCACTCGCCTAAGTTTGAAAAAATCCTACCGAGTGGAGAGCAGCCCTCCCACTCGGGGGCTTAGCTGCAGTCCAGTACTCGCCTAACTTCTCTCTCTTGAGGACTTAGCTGCAGTCAGGCACTTGCCTAAGTTTGAAAAAATCCTACCGAGTGGAGAGCATCCCTCCCACTCGGGGGCTTAGCTGCAGTCCAGTACTCGCCTAAGTTCTCTCTCTTGAGGACTCAGCTGCAGTCAGGCACTCGCCTAAGTTTGAAAAACAAAAAATCCTACCGAGTGCAGAGCAGCCCTCCCACTCGGAGGCTTAGCTGCAGTCCAGTACTCGCCTAAGTTCTCTCGCTTGAGGACTTATCTGCAGTCAGGCACTCGCCTAAGTTTGAAAAATCCTACCGAGTGGAGAGCAGTCCTCCCACTCGGGGGCTTAGCTACAGTCCGGTACTTGCCTAAGTTTTCTCGTTTGAAGACTTAGCTGCGGTCAGGTACTCGCCTAAGTACGAAACACTTCCCGCTCTGCAGTAACAAGCTGCAGATCGACGGCCACCTCCTCCTTGGAGAGCTTCGCCACAAATACAACATGCACTCCATCTTGCTCTACAGTAACAAGGTGCAGGTCGACTGCTACCTTCCCCTTCGGAGCCGCGCCACAAGTACAAAAAAGTTGTCTCGAAAGAAGAACTATTTCCACTCGATGGGGGATTCATAAAGATATTCAACGATAAACCGAGTTTAGATAAATCCTAAAGGGTCCGGACCACAGGTCAAAGTGCTTAGGCATTCAGCCCGAAAGAGTTTAGCGGTTACAAAAACCACTCGGCATTCCGAGGCAAATTTAAGGTGGGGCATAAAAGTTTGTTCACTCCGCAGGAGGAGGGCTGGCAGGCTCGACGAACTCGTCCAGGTCGACGCCATCGACAATCCGAGTGGCGGCAGCAATGAAAGTCTCCATAAAAGTTTGGAAGTCGTGCTTCTGGGTGTTGGCGACCTTGATTGCGGCCAGCTTATCTTGTCGCACCTCCTTGCAGTGGACACGAACCAAAGACAGAGCCACATCAGTGCCACACCGAGCAGAAGACTTCTTCCACTCCTGCACTCGGTCAGGGATTCCGTTAAGTCGAGTCATCAGAGACTAAAGATCGTTTTGGAGTGTGGCCTCTGGCCAAAGTGCCGGGTCGATCCGTGACATGGCGACCTTCAGTCGAGCCAAGTAGTCCACGGCACCGTCGATGCGAGATTCCAGTCGGAGCAGATTCACGGAAGTTTCATCTTTCACGAGAGAGTTGATTGGATCCAAACCTGGTTCGATCCGCCCAGTATCCTCTTCAAAGTTCTGGCAAAACTCTGCATTCACGATCCAAGGATAAGTCAATTTTCGTACACTGAGTCGACACAAAAAAATCAGTCGGAATAGAATGTGCACCTTCAAGCTTGATGAACAACTTCTTGGCAAGACTTCTCAGATAGCTCTCCAGATCATCCCTCCTGCGAGCAATGCTTTCCATTTTCTCGCCCTGGACGAGATTCGCCTTCTTCCAGCGCGAGCACTCCTTGTTGGAGTCATTCAGAGCAGACTTCAGCCTGGTATTCTCTTCTTCCAACTAGCCGACCGAAGCCAGCTTCTATTCGGCCAGAGCGACTCTGTCGTCAGCTTCCTTTCGGGCAGCAGCCAGATCCTGGTCCTTCTTTGCCAGAGCTTTTCTCAGCTTTTCTGCAAAGAAATGGTGCTTGATTCAGAAAGAGCAGAAGGGTACTCAAGCCCAAGGAAAACCAGTCGACAAACTCGTCTTACCATTGGCACCATCCTTAGCCTTTTGCAGCTCTGTCTTGGCCAGCTCCAAGTCAAGGTTCAGTTGGATCTGCTGTTTCTCCAAATCGGCAAAGCGAGCCCCCAGATCACAAGATTTCTGCAATCAAAGAGGAGAAGTTATTTCACAGCGAAAAACAGCAAAGGCAATAAATACTAAGACTACGGTCGACTGCCCGCAGTCCACCATAGTCTCGGGGACTACACCCAGTGGGTGCACTTTGCATGCCCCCACCGGTTTTGATCCCACTCGACCGGCCCACCGAAGTCGAGTCTAGGAAGTAAAAAAAAGGCAGAGAGAGAGAAAGTAGAACTCATACTATAGTCAACTGCCAGCAGTGCGCTGTAGTCTCGGGGACTACACCCAGTGGGTGCACTTTGCGTGCCCCCACCGGTTCTGATCGCACTCAACCAGACCGAGTGGAAGAGACAAACTACTAGTTTGGTTTATACATTCAAAAAAATACAACGACTACAGTCGACTGCTAGCAGTCCACCATAGTCTCGGGGACTACACCCAGTGGGTGCACTCAGCGTGCCCCCACCGGTTCAAAAATTTCAATCGATGCACCCAGTGGGTGTACACATGCAAACATTTTCGGAAAAGAGTCTTCAGATAACGTATCCTAACAAAACAAGCAGTGACCAATTAACCTGAACATTGCTTTGGAGGGCTGAGCTGGCGTCGTAGGCAGCCTGACTGGCGTCCCGCACCATCCTCATCTTCTCCATCATGATGCCCGCCTGACGTATGGCTTCCTTGGCAGCATTCGCTTTGTCCTCCGGGACATGATGGGTCGCAAAAACTGAAGGTGGGTTGACGGGAGCCTGAGCAGTCGACGAAGAGGGCAAGGAACTCGACAGTGGCACAGCAAAGGTAACAAAACCCCGATTGGCGTCGCCAGTGTCCTGAACGACTGGTTCTGTTCTTTGCGTCGACTGTGGCGCCTCGCTTGTAGGAGCCTTCCTATTTTTCCTCGTCAAAGGCCTCTCGGGATCTTCATCATCATCAGGGAGGTCAATAACGTTGGGAGCTATGCAAAGTTCAATCGTCAAAATCACATCACCCAATGGTACACGTTGCAGTTGAATCGACCAAAATAAAGACAGTATGGCAGGAGTCATACCCAGTTTTGACGTGACCGAATCCTCCATCACCTTATCATCATCCCTGTAAGCTGAGGTCCTAGAAGTGGCCGTGCTGGCAGTTCCAAAGTTCGTCCGGTTAAAACAAGAAAACAAACGGCGCTGAGCATCGAGTGTATACATAGGAAGACACTTACGCAAAAGCGACGGGGATGTCAATCTTAATCTTCGGCAACGCCTTCCGGATTTTCGGCTCCGCAACTTTGGGGTGCTTGGGCGCTTTCTCGGTCGGGGTTGGTGAAGAGATCCGAGGACGCTTCGAAGATTGACCAGCTTGAGCAGTCGCCTTTTCACGGACGCTCAGTCGTTCTTGGGCAAGTTTGGATCACCTCTCCCTGCGAGGAGGCGACTCGACTTCTTCTTTGTCGCTTGAGTCTTCGCTTTCTCCATCCTCTTCACCATCAGAAGTCCACTCGCCACTGTCGCCGCCACTCGCCTCGCCTTCCAAGTCTTTCCCTTGCTCTCCATTGGGCATCAAGTACATTTCAATGAGGGCCTGAAAAAATAACAATCAAAAGACATTCAGTCGACCGCAAATGGGACATCACATGGAGAGTCGGAAAGTTACTTACAGAAACATACCTGCTTCGGCTGACGCGAGTTGTCGAATGGAGTCACCCTCCTGGATCCCCGAGGGTTGTCTTTGTTGCAAGTGATTCCTCTCAACCAGCTCTCCAAGGTATCCTCGCTGACCTCCTCCGGGTGGATCCGAGTGGTATCTTTGAGCCCAGAATACATCCATATCGGATGATCGCGCGCCTGAGGGGTTGGATGCGTCGACCGAGAAAGACCTCTAGCAGATCCATCCCGGTCACTCCGTCGCGGACGAGCTGGACAACCCGTTCGACCAGCTCCTTGACCTGCGCCTTCTCTTCTAGAACTATCTTCAGGGGAGCAGGCTTCTCCACTCGAGCCAAGGAGAAAGGGGGAAGCCCAGTCGACTGGCCAGGGGTCGGATGATCCTTGCAGTAAAACCAAGTCGACTGCCAGCCCCGGACCGAGTCAGGAAGGATCATCGCTGGGAAAGTACTTCTGCTCCTCATCTGGATCCCCAGACCACCGCACATCTGGATCACCTGAGTCCTCTCGTCACTCGACTTGGTCTTTTTGACCGACTAGGAACGACAAGTGAAGATATGTTTGAAGAGCCCCTAGTGCGGTCGACAGCCCAAGAAGTTTTCACACATAGACACGAAAGCGGCCAGATAGACTATGGTATTCGGAGTAAAATGGTGGAGCTGAGCCCCAAAGAAGTTCAAAAAACCTGGAAGAAAGGGTGGAGAGGCAGTGAGAACCCACGATCCATGTGAGTTGCTAAGAGGACGCACTCACCCTCTCTAGGCTGCGGCTTAGTTTCGGCTCCCGGGAGCCGAGCCGACTTGTGGGGGATAAATCCCCCTTCCACCAGGTCATCGAGGTCGTCCTGCGTGATTGCCAAGCGGATCCAGTCACCCTGGATACAGCCTGCCGGCAGGCCGGACCTCGACGAGGATCCGCCCCGGTTGGTCCGCTTGCCCTTCGCCTTTGCGGTTGCCTTCTTCGCGCGTTCCAGCGCCGCCGTCTTGTCCTTCCCCATGGTGGAAGTTCGAGCTCGAGCGGAGATCCGGTGACGAGACGGGAGCAAGGGTGGCGGAGAAATCGGTAGAAAACAAAGAGAGAATGGTGGCGTGCGGAACAGAGCCCCGGCCCAACGCCTTATATGAGGCCGCTTCCAAGTGGCTGACTGGTAGGCCCGGACGGCCCTGCCAAATCCCGTGGCGATCGCGCGCGCGATACGTGGCGAAAAAGGTGGCACGGGGATCGAGGCGGCTCCGCGCTATCCCATCCGTTTACTACGGCCTCTCCCGTCCCTCGCGCTTCCCGAAATTTGGATCCCACGAAATCCGCGGGCAGCAGAACAACTCGTCGGACCGAAGATCTCCTCCGCACCATCACTCAGAACTCTTCAAGTATAAGAACTCACTCGACAAAACCTAAGAATGGATCAAGGCGACTGGAAAGAAAGTTGTTGTCATCACTCTGGTCCATTAATCCGAAACAAGGTATGCTCACGACATGAAAAATGAGTCGGAGATGTGCTCAAACCCTTTCCCACTTAAACCTCGATCCATTCGGGGGCTAATGATGAAGCTATGTACCTAGGGTAGGGTCATGGACCTGTCCAAACTGACCTACACAAGGACACCACCAGAAGAAATCACATTTCAATCAACTTGGCGGTGTTTCACTCGACGGACTCGAAGACACTCAACCAAGAAGCAACCACTCGACCAAGATCCAACCACCCGACGGCCAGGAGACCTAAAGTCACTCCGCATGCTAACGGTCGGTCATTAAGTAGCTTTTATGGTCATCATAGCACTTTATTAGGGGCGTTACCAGTAACGCCCGACCTTAATGTACTTAAAACCCTGCATAACTGAGGGCCGGAGGGGTCTGGCGGACTCTATATAAGCCACCCCCTCCTCAATGTAAAGGGTTCGCACCCCTGTAATTCATACTCTCATAATCTAGTCGACCGCCTCCGGGCTCCGAGACGTAGGGTTATTACTTCCTCCGAGATGGGCCTGAACTCGTAAACCTTGCGTTCTTACAACTTCTCTTAAACTGCTCAAAATTAGAAAATACTATCAACATGAAAAAATATCGCATTTTCATAAGATTTCCAATGCCATATCATTTGCCTTAATTGGATTAGCCGTTTAGAAGTGGCATCAAAAATACGAACTCGGCTGTTCGGTTTGCAAAATTTTACGAGTTTCCAAATTACTCTTTAACCATAGGGAATTAGGGAAAACGTTCAACATGTGGAAGGAGCGGTTTTGCTGTAGGATTCCATATTATTTGCCTTATTCTGATAAATGGTTTAGAAATGCGATCAAAAATATGATTCACGTTTTTTGTGTGAAGAAAAAATGGTTTTAAACCTGCTCTTAAACCACTTACATTTTGCCAAAAAATTAACTCGGGTCATGATACTCGTGTCCGTAGATTTCCAATGGTATATCGCAAACCCCATTTGGGCAATGTTGGCAGAAATTCAACCCGTCACCAAGGGAAGTTTAGTTCGAACAACTCAGGCAGTAAAATTACAACAGAGGCATCTTTATCACGATGCGAGAGCAAATCCACCAATGAGCGAGATTCCTAATTAAAACGGGAATTCAGTTGCTAAAAACCATTCGCAGATTACATTTACATCACATAGAACACGACTGACCAGAAAAATTCGCGCGGGGAGACACGGTTGCGAAGATAGCCCGGAGGTCGGGTTCCTACAGAGGGAAATTCAGGTTGTGTAACTCAGGAAGTTCAGGTTGTGATCAGAATAATATTATGATCCCATGATCAGAATAGTGTTTATGTATGTATGTACACACACACACACACACACACACACACACACACACACACACACACACACACATATATATATATATATATATATATATATATATATATATATATTAGGCTTCAAGTGCGTACTTGTTGGTGAAAGTGTTGTCCAATGGGAATTATATTTTGTATTACTCATGTACACTACCAAATCTGTGGCACATCCTTGTAACTTCTCAATCCATTTCTAAATTTGTACTAGTCCTCTATATCGTATATTGCGCTACTCGTACTACTACCTCCCTCATGGTTTATTGGTCCCCTTCGTAATTTGTGCCAAATTTTTACCATAAATTTAACTAGCTAAATGTTAATGCATGTCATAAAAAATTATATCGTTTGATTCGTATTTGAACATAGTTTCCAATGGTATAATTTTCGGTGACATGCATTGACATTTTGTTAGTTAAACCTATGGTTAAAATGTGACACTAAATACGACTAGTAAGTAGTACAATAGTAGTACTAGTATACGTCGGTCAAATTATTCATCATGTTCTCACATTGAATTGACGTGGCAACACGCTGCACGTGAGGTGACACAAGAGTCCCGGCGGCGTGTTCAGGTATTGTGGACTTTAGATTTGGAGAACCACTTATCTGTTGAAATCTTCCATCATTCACTTAAAACAGTCGATTGATCATACATTGAGTACCATATAACTGGAATTAACCGATGCAAGTCCAAGAAGGATTGGCCGGTGCTCCCGGCTGGCGTCAAGTTCGATCCCACGGATCAGTAGCTGATTGAGCACCTTGAGGCCAAAGTGAGTGCTGACAGCACAAGATGTCACCCTCTCATCGATTTGTTCATACCAACCATCGACAGCGAGCACCGATCCGTGGTCTACTTGCACAAACATATTCCTTTGTTTATAGATCTATTTTTCTTTTTAGACGCAGACCTAGTGAAGCAATTACAATTTGATAGTTAATAAAAAGTGAACTAAGTGACTGCAACATGCCAAAGATGTTATAAAAATGCCAAGTACGTACACTAAAACCTATATTCAACAATACTGCAGGTATCACAGTGAGTGGCCTAAGCAAGCATTTCTTCCAGGGCAAATCCAGGGCATTCAAAAGGGGCACGTGGATGCATCGCAAGATACATTCGGAGTGTGGCATGCACGCGATGTGGCACAAGACCAGCAATACCTTGCCGGTGATGGTCAACGGCCGGCAGACGGGCAGCAAAAAGGTTCTGGTGCTGCACACCAACAAGAACTTCGACCAGCAGAGGACCAACTGGGTGATGCACCAGTACCACCTCGGGGACCTGGAGCAAGAGAAGGAGCGTGAGCTGGTCCTCTGCAAGATTTTCTACTAGGCGAACACTAGGGCCAGGACTAAAAAGATTATAAGTTAGTTTGGTATTGGTACTTGTACTACCTGGTCGTCTGCAAGTTGGTATTGTTGTTAACGATCTTTCGGTATGAACTTGGTATTTGCTTCCAACCATCATGTCGAGGGTCAACGTGGATATAAAGTTGAATCATTTGTTTCAAAACAAATTTCCAGGCACCTGATTTTTATTTGATGGGTAGCATAAGCACATGCCGTTCAATTCAAAAATCTCCAATTTTTTTACATCTTCGAAGTACGCAGGGGATCCATCCAGTTTCATGGGTTGATAGTTGGATGCAGCATGTCGGAACTAGGTTGTGGCATGCCAAGCCCAGCTGCGAATTGTTAAAAGAGGGGAGCGATGGATTTGGGCCTTTCAGAACAGTTAAGTGTCGTGACCTCGATCGTGAAGCGCCTCCCATGGACTAAAAAGGCCTAGTCCATTATTATTAGTTGAAATATGTAAAATATTTGATAATGAAAATAAATATGTAAAATGTAATGAATTTAGTACGCTTTCATTGAAAACCATCCGATTTGCATGAAATTCGTCCGTGGAACCACAAGATGACTGTCCATACAGAGCCTAACCATACGGAACGAGCAAGTCCATGGCCGTACACAAGCAAGTGCATGCATTTATTATCACGATGAGAAAATAATGCTGACGTCTGAGATGGTGAAACCCATGAAGTCTTCAGCGTACTCAATAAACAAGAGAATTCTGCAAGTACAGCCTGATAACTGGGATCCAACATGTATATTGTTTTTTTCATGTCGAGCAGGTTTCAACTGGGCCGTAGACTGCCCAGGCTTGGTTTTGTTTTTAACAGGCCCAGCCCATGAGGACAACGGGGCACAAAGATCCAGCAGGTATCTACTGGCCTCTGGCCCGCCAGCATTAGTTATATTTTGTCTTAGAACATCCGCAGGAAGTTTTTTTACTGATCAAACACACATCCCAGTTCTATTTTCCTCTTGAAACACCATGTCCGACTTCCGTTTTCTAATCTCTACCTATAGTTTTACTAGTTCATATACACGTATTAATATATTGAAATACATAAAGTTCTCTTTTCATATTTACATCCTTATTTTTTTGTTTTCCCTCCCAGCACTGATTTTTGTACCACTGGATTTCCCTAAAACACAACTCAATTGTCCCATGTCTTATTTGCTTACAAAAACAAAACTTTTTTTGGCAAATCAATAAGTTCTTAAATAATAAATGTTTATCATTTTTGGATTAAAACAGTTCAGACTCCACCGAAATATGAAAAATAATGTTGAACTTTTTGACCGTGGTCCTCAGCAGAAAATGGGTTGTAATAAATTCCTTAAGAATTAGCAAATGGGCTGCAAATTATTAAAAAAAATAGCAAATGGTCTCTATGCTGTCTACTGCAGATTTGGAGGCTAACTTGTGGGCATACTATGTTCATGCGTACATAAGGTTTCTCAAAGAAAGAAACTTAGTCAACAATCGACTCTACCAGTGTGAGACCATTAGATGTCAATCTAACGACAATCGTGCTTCTTAAGTCTCTGATCTTCCTGCTCCAGCCGCCCAAACCAGTGCTGGCCGAACCGCCTGCTCCAGCCTCCCGTGGCCGGCTGTGCTGCCGGGCAGGCCTCATGGCCCCACCATACTCGCATGTCTGGTCTGGCTATCCCTGTACTCACCCACGCCTCTTGTTATGCTCCGGCGACGGCAGCCTCACACCGTGACCGAACAAGTAAACCCTCGTACCCACTCCGCGTGGGAAACAACTGCCGTGTCTTCCTCGGCTCCGGGTCGTTCCCTTACTTGGCCTCGCCGTCATCCACCGCCTTGGTGCTCTCGACATGGCGTGGTCAACGAATGACATCCATCGAAAGAGGACTGTACATGGAGAGGCTGACAGCTGGGTCCATGGTCGCACGCAACGAAGTGGCTCCTTTTTTGCGTGTAGGAAGTGCCTCCTTATTACGCACAAAATAATGATTCCTCCTCCTGACAGCTAAGACCCATCGGAAGGGCCTCTGTATTTCACGGAAAAAACATTCCCCACACCAACAACTCGGATCCACTAGCTATTACGCAGAAAAATAATGAATACACTCGTGCGCGTCGATGCTATACAAATGGGTTTTAACCCCTTTCTGCGATGGCATTTGGAACCATCGCTAAGTGAGTGTGGGCGATAGGGGGGTCCTTCCCACACAACCCAAAAACCGTCGGGGATAGGCCCCCTACAGTACTCCTACTCGTTTCTGCTTGCATTGCCATCACAGTCGGTATTCTGGGGTGCTACATTTACGATGCTCGGCCCATCACAAACGGTTCACTACTATAGAATGTGTGTGATGTGCGGCCCATCACAAATGGTTTACTGTTAAGAACATTAACTAATCATCGTACGAGTGTCAGACAAGACTACGAAACGTTGGACCATCGTAACATTGTCGTACACGACAATTATCGCACACGCTATTCTGCAGTGCAATGTTTACAATGCATACTTCATCAGAAACAGTTCATGGTTGCGAATCGTGTATGATAAGGCAACTAATACAAATGTTTAGTTTGCCAGCACCGTTTGTGATATTGTTTGACATCGCACACGCTTTGCAAACGGCAACAGTGTGCATGCTTGCACACGTTTCCTCTCTGTGAACCATCTCGGATTATGGTGTATATCGCAAACGTTTCTGTTTTACCAACCGTGTGTGCCATAACAACCTGGAGAGCGTAATTTCACTGTAATTTAATTGCTGCTATTTCAAATTGTACCCGTTTTGAATTTGAATTTGAATGTATCCTACAACTTTATTCATGTCCAATAGGTTCAAACAACCAATGCATTATTTGATTCATAGGTACATATGTTCAAGAATTACATAAGAACCAAATAAAGAATGATGAGCCACAGTTGTATACTTGTACTATTAAAGACGGTAAAGAAAGAGGCAAAATATATTCTGGTTGCTAAACAAAGTGAAGAGGAATGCCCATATCGTGCCCTCCTCCATGCAGAAGGCACACACGACTCTAGTCCAACCCCTTGTGATGGCCGACCGCCCATCCTTCACGGTCTTCATGAAAACATATAGATAATCATCATGTTATGGGAGAAATACTTTAACCTTTGCATGCCCACCGATCATGTAGTTTGAGAGGTAATCTTGAGTAAACTTCTTTGGCAACCACTGCAAAGGAAAAAGGTTCCGACATTGTCATCTAACACAACTCATTATGGGCAGTAAAAAGAAGGCATGTGTTGTTGTTTTTGTTGTTGTTGGTGGTGGTGGTGGTGGTGGTGGTGGTGGTGTTGTTGTTGGTGTTGTTGTTGTTGTTGCTGTTGTTTTTGCTGTTGTTGTTGGTGGTGGTGGTGGTGCTGCTGTTGTTGGTGCTGCTGCTGTTGTTGTTGTTGGTGGTGGTGGTGCTGCTGCTGATGATGAAGCTATGTACCTAGGGTAGGGTCATGGACCTGTCCAAACTGACCTACCCAAGTACACCTCCAGAAGAAATCACATTTCAATCGACTTGGCGGTGTTTCACTCGACGGACTCGAAGACACTCGACCAAGAAGCAACCACTTGACCAAGATCCAACAACCCGACGGCCAGGAGACCTAAAGTCACTCCGCACGCTAACGGTCGGTCATTAAGTAGCTTTTATGGTCATCATAGCACTTTATTAGGGGCGTTACCAGTAACGCCCGACCTTAATGTACTTAAAACCCTGCATAACTGAGGGCCGGAGGGGTCTGGCGGACTCTATATAAGCCACCCCCTCCTCAGTGTAAAGGGTTCGCACCCCTGTAATTCATACTCTCATAATCTAGTTGACCACCTCCGGGCTCCGAGACATAGGGCTATTACTTCCTCCGAGAACGGCCTGAACTCGTAAACCTTGCGTTCTTACAACTTCTCCATAGCTAAGATCTTGCCTCTCCATACTTACCCCCCTACACTACTGTCAGACTTGGAACCACGACAGCTGCTGCTGCTGCTGCTGCTCTTCTATGTATATCTAGACATCATTAGAACGTTAATGTTACACTATTCCTTGTTTCTATGTAGCCTAGGATTGCATATTTAGACATTAAGTCTAATTCACTGATTAGTCCCTTATCAGTCGCCGGCCTATATGGTACCAGCTACCGATATCCTGAACAGTGAGAAGATATAAGCCATGGGATGAAACTAACCTTGATGGAAAACATCAGTCGTTCCCAAAATTGTCCTGCGTAGGTACATCGAGAAGCATGTTAAGCACAACCAGCTAAACATCAACCAAAATTATCCTTGGCAGACAAAATAATCTCCAAAAGATAGCTTCGATGTGTGATGACCCACAAGTATAGGGTATCTATCGTAGTCCTTTCGATAAGTAAGAATGTTGAACCCAACGAGGAGCAGAAGGAAATGATAAGCAGTTTTTAGTAACGTATTCTCTGCAAGCACTAAAATTATCGGTAATAGATAGTTTTGTGATAAGGTAATTTGTAACGAGTAGCAACTAATAAAAGTAAATAAGTTGTAGCAAGATGGCCCAATCCTTTTTGTAGCAAAGGACAAGCCTGGACAAACTCTTATATAAAGGAAAGCGCTCCCGAGGACACATGGGAATTATCGTCAAGCTTGTTTTCATCACGTTCATATGATTCGCGTTCGGTACTTTGATAATTTGATATGTGGGTGAACCGGTGCTTGGGTACTGCCCTTCCTTGGACAAGCACCCCACTTATGATTAACCCCTATTGCAAGCATCCGCAACTACAAAAGAAGTATTAAGGTAAACCTAAACATAGCATGAAACATATGGATCCAAATCAGCCCCTTACGAAGCAACTCATAAACTAGGGTTTAAGATTCTGTCACTCTAGCAACCCATCATCTACTTATTACTACCCAATGCCTTTCTCTAGGCCCAAAAAATGGTGAAGTGCAATGTAGTTGTCGTGCAGATGACACCACTAGAGGAAAGACAACATACATCTCATCAAAATATCAAACGAATACCAAATTCACATGACTACCTATAGCAAGATTCTCCCATGTCCTCAGGAACAAACGTAACTACTCACAAATCATATTCATGTTCATAATCAGAGGGGTATTAATATGCATAAAGGATCTAAACATGTGATCTTCCACCGAATAAACCAACTAGCATCAACTATAAGGAGTAATCAACACTACTAGCAACCCACAGGTACCAATCTGAGGTTCTGAGACAAAGATTGGATACAAGAGATGAACTAGGGTTTGAGATGAGATGGTGCTGGTGAAGATGTTGATGAAGATTGACCCCCTCCCGATTGGAGGATCGATGGTGATGACGATGGTGATGATTTCCCCCTCCCGGAGGGAAGTTTCCCCGGTAGAACAACTCCGCCGGAGCCCTAGATTGGTTCCGCCAAGGTTGCACCTCGTGGCGGCAGAGTTTCGTCCCGCGAGCTAGCTTATGATTTTTCCTGGAAGAAAGACCTCATATAGCAGAAGATGGGCATCAGAGGGCTGCCAGGGGGCCCACGAGGCAGGGGGGCGTGCCCCCACCCTCGTGGATGGTGGGTGGCCCCCTCTGGTACTTCTTTTGCCCAATATTTTTTATATATTCTAAAACATGCTCCCGTGAAATTTCAGGACTTTTGGAGATGTGTAGAATAGGTCTCTATTATTTGCTCCTCTTCCAGCCCAGAATTCCAGCTGTCGGCATTCTCCATCTTCATGTAAACCTTGTAAAATAAGAGAGAATAGGCATAATTATAGAGCCATAATGTGTAATAACAGCCCATAATGCAGTAAATATCAATATAAAAGCATGATGCAAAATGGACGTATCAACTCCCCCAAGCTTAGACCTCGCTTGTCCTCAAGCGAAAACCGATATCAAAAAATATGTCCACATGTTTAGAGATAGAGGTGTCGATAAAATAAAATACAGACATGAGGGCATCATGATCATTCTTAGGATAACAACATATATAAATATTGTCATATGAATTCTTATGCTAAAGGAACAATTCAATCACAATTTCAAGTATGAATCAGAAACTTCACTAAGAACCAACAAACTATAATCTCAGTCATTGAAGCAATTGCAATTTTTCATAACATAGGAAAGAGTCAATATAAGAGCTTTTCATCAAGTCCACATACTCAACCATCATTTAGTCTTTCACAATTGCTAACACTCACGCGATATTTATGGTTATGAAGTTTTACTCGGACACAGAGAAAGATAGGGGCTTATAGTTTTGCCTCCCAACCTTTTACCTCAAGGGTAATGTCAACAATAATAGTTCATGAAAACTCACATCCAATTAGCCATATATATCAGGATCTTTCCAACACATTGTGCTTGCCAAAGGATAAAATGTAAAAAGGAAAGGTGAAGATCACCTTGACTCTTGTATGAAGTATAAGACAAGAATGAAAGATATGCCCTTCGCAGAGGGAAGCAGAGGTTGTCATGTGCTTTTATGGTTGGATGCACAAAATCTTAATGCAAAAGAATGTCACTTTATATTGCCACTTGTGATATGGACCTTTATTATGCAGTCCGTCGCTTTTATTTCTTCCACATCACAAGATCGTATAAAGCTTATTTTCTCCGCACTAATAAATCATACATATTTAGAGAGCAATTTTCATTGCTTGCAATGATGAAAAGTTACTTGAAGGATCTTACTCAATCCATAGGTAGATATGGTGGACTCTCATGGCAAAACTAAGTTTAAGGATATTTGGAAGCACAAGTAGTATCTCTACTTGGTGCAAAGAATTTGGCTAGCATGAGAGGGAAAGGCAAGCTCAACATGTTGGATGATCCATGACAATATAATTTATCTCAGATGTAAGAAAACATAACCCATTATGTTGTCTTCATTGTCCAACATCAACTCTTTAGCATGTCATATTTTAATGAGTGCTCACAATCATAAAATATGTCCAAGATAGTGTATTTATATGTGAAAACCTCTCTTTCTTTATTACTTCCTATTAATTGCAACGATGACCAAAACTATGTTTGTCAACTCTCAACAACTTTTATTCATCATACTCTTTATATGTGAAGTCATTACTCTCCATAAGATCCATATGATCTCTTTACTTATTTTTATTCTTTCTCTTTATTTTATTCCCTCAAGATCATAGCAAGATAATCAAGCCCTTGAATTAACACTAATCTTTATTATATATAGCTCACGGACTTGATTACATAGAAGGATCATAAAGCAAAACTCCAGACTAAATCATGCTAAAAATTTATTCTACTAGATCATGATATTACCAAAAGGATCGAACTAAGAAATCGGTAAAGATAAAAGTGTGGTGGTGATACGATACCGGGGCACTCCCCCAAGCTTGGCAGTTGCCAAGGGGAGTGCCCATACCCGATACTCAGCTCTTCTTTGTTGGTGAAGAAGGTGTTGGTGATGATGGATAGTGGCAGATCGAGCATAAGAGATCCTCCAATTTGCGGATAATGCCCTTGAGTGCGATGATATGCTCCTTCAACAAAATATTTCCACTGGTGAGATACTTGTTCTGAATGCGAGCTAACTCAATCATCTTGAAAGCTTCAATCTCCATTGGGGTAAAGAGATTGTGATGAGGTTGAAGGATGTCTTCGTCTGCTATTGCCGGAACTTGATCCCCCATGGCCTTCTTGATCCCATCATCCTTGTTGATCTCTCCGGGCTCTTCTCTCTTCAGCTCTATCTTCATTATCCAAGCATCGTTGCCCTCATTGTTGAAGGATGAGGGAGATGACATGATGCCTGGCCTTGACAACCCTGGCAAAAAAACAGCTCGAAACAAAAACAGGAGATTTTTGCGTGGTACGGTGGTCAAAACCTTCGGGAGATTATATAATGAATTTTTACCGACCAAAAGAAGTATCGTGCAAGAAAACGGAGTCCGGAGAGCACACGAGGTGCCCACAAGGCAGGGGCGCACCCAGGAGGGTAGGGCGCGCCCTCCACCCTCTTGGACGCCTCGTGTCCTTCCCGGACTGCTTATTATTTTCCTATTTTCTTAAATATTCCAAAACGGAGAACAATTGCTATTAGAACTATTTTGGAGTGGGTTTACTTACCGTACCTCATACCTCTTGCTTTTAGGAGTCTGAAACATTCTGGAAAGTGTCCCTTATGTATTCCTCTAGGGTTACGGTTTCAATAACATTAGTTTCAACATTTATAGGATTACCTGAGATATAATGTTTGATTCTTTGACCGTTCACCACCCTCGGATTTGTGCCTTCGAAGTTGTTGATTTTTATGGCAATGGAACGATATACCTCCTCGATGATGTAAGGGCCTTCCCATTTAGAGAGGAGTTTTCCTGCAAAGAATCTTAAACGAGAGTTGTATAATAATACATAATCACTTACATTAAACTCACGTTTTGTATCCTTTTATCAAGCCATCTTTTAACCTTTTTCTTTAAATAGTTTGGCATTCTCATAGGCCTGGGTTCTCCATTCATCAAGTGAGCTAATGTCAAAAAGCCTCTTCTCACCGGCAAGTTTGAAATCATAATTAGCTCTTTAATGGCCCAATATGCCTTATGTTCTAGTTCAAGAGGTAAGTGACAAGCTTTACCATAAACCATTTTATACGGAGACATACCCATAGGGTTTTTGTATGCGGTTCTATAAGCCCATAATGCATCATCAAGTTTCTTGGACCAATTCTTTCTAGATCTATTAACAATCTTTTGCAAAATTAATTTAAGCTCTCTATTACTTAATTCTACTTGACCACTAGACTGTGGATGATATGGAGATGCAATTCTATGATTAACATCATACTTAGCAAGCATTTTACGAAAGACACCATGAATAAAATGTGAACCAACATCAATCATTAAATATCTAGGGACTCCAAACCTTGGAAAAATAACTTCTTTAAGCATCTTAATAGAGGTGTTATGATCAGCACTACTAGTTGGAATAGCTTCTACCCACTTAGTAACGTAATCAACAACAACTAAAATATGTGTATAACCATTGGAGGAGGGAAACGGTCCCATATAGTCAAAGCCCCAAACATCAAATGGTTCAATAACAAGTGAATAATTCATAGGCATTTCTTGACGTCTACTGATATTACCAATTCTTTGACATTCATCACAAGACAAGATAAACTTACGGGCATCTTTGAAGAGAGTAGGCCAATAAAAACCGGATTGCAATACCTTATGTGTAGTTCTATCTCCAGCATGGTGTCCTCCATAAGCCTTAGAGTGACACTTGCGTATGATCTGTTCCTGTTCATGCTCAGGTACACAACATCTAATAACACCATCTACTCCTTTATAAAGGTGTGGGTCATCCCAAAAGTATTGTCTTAAATCATAGAAGAACTTTTTCTTTTGCTGGTATGTGAAACTAGGTGGTATAAATTTAGCAACAATATAATTAGCATAATTAGCATACCATGGTGCAGTACGAGAAGCATTTATGACAACTAGTTGTTCATCATGAAAGCTATCATCAATATGTAGTGGGTCATCAAGAACATTCTCTAACCTAGACAAGTTGTCCGCAACGGGGTTCTCAGCTCCCTTTCTATCAATAATATGCAAATCAAATTCTTCTAACAAGAGAACCCATCTAATAAGTCTAGGTTTAGCATCTTTCTTTTCCATAATATATTTAATAGCAGCATGATCAGTGTGAAAACTTACTTTAGAATCAACTATATAAGGTTTGAACTTATCGCAAGCAAATACAACTACTAAAAATTCTTTTTCAGTAGTAGCATAATTTATTTGAGCACTATCTAGAGTCTTACTAGCATATTGGATAACATTTAACTTCTTATTAACTCTTTGTCCTAAAAAAGCCCCTACGACATAATCACTAGCATCGCACATAATTTCAAATGGTAAATTCCAATCAGGAGGCTGAACAATAGGTGCAGAAATCAAAGATTTCTTAAGTATTTCAAATGCTTCTACACAATCATCATCAAAAACAAAAGGGACATCTTTTGTAAGAGATTAGTCAGAGGCCGAGAAATTTTAGAGAAGTCCTTAATGAACCTCCTATAAAAACCGACATGGCCAAGGAAGCTTCTTATACCTTTAATGTCCTTAGGACACGACATCTTTTCAATAGCATCAACTTTAGCTTTATGAACTTCAATACCTCTTTCAGAAATTTTATGCCCCAAGACAATACCTTCATTAACCATAAAGTGGCACTTCTCCCAATTCAAGACAAGATTAGTTTCTTCACATCTCTGCAAAACTCGATCAAGGTTGCTTAAGCAATCATAAAAAAGTTCCATATACAGAAAAATCATCCATGAATACCTCAACAATCTTTTCACAAAAGTCAGAGAATATAGTAGTCATACATCTTTGAAAGGTAGCAGGCGCATTGCGTAAACAAAAAGGCATACGTCTATAAGCAAAGGTACCGAAAGGGCAAGTAAAAGTTGTCTTTTCTTGATCCTCTTTTGACACAGGTATTTGAGAGAAACCAGAATAACCATCTAGAAAGCAAAAATGTGTATGTTTGGATAATCTTTCTAGCATTTGATCAATAAAAGGTAAAGGGTAATGATCCTTTTTAGTAGCTTTATTTAATTTGCGGAGATCAATTACCATTCTATAACCTGTAACAATTCTTTGTGGGATCAATTCATCTTTATCATTAGGAACAACAGTAATACCTCCCTTCTTAGGGACACAATGGACATGGACTTACCCACTGACTATCAGCAACGGGATAAATTATACCTGCCTCCAGAAGCTTTAGTATTTCTTTTCTTACCACTTCTTTCATCTTAGGATTTAACCATCGTTGGTGATCAACAACCGGTTTCGTGTCTTTCTCCAATTTTATTTTGTGCTAGCATAAAGTGGGACTAATGCCCTAAAGATCATGAAGAGTATATCCAATAGCAGCATGGTGCTTCTTCAAAGTTTTCAATAATTTCTTTTCTTCATGCTTTGAAAGGTTAGCACAAATAATAACATGATATATCTCTTTCTCATCAAGATAAGCATATTTAAGAGTATCAAGTAAAGGTTTAAGCTCAAACATGGGGTCACCCTTGGGTGGAGGAGGATCCCCTAGAATTTCAACAGGCAAGTTGTGTTTCAAAATAGGTCCCATGTTTAAAGAATAATTCATCTATTTCCCTTCTTTCATTCATAAACATATCATTTTCATGGTCTAGCAAATATTGTTCTAAAGGATCATTAGGAGGCACGGCAATAGAAGCAAGAGCGATAATTTCATCTTTACTAGGCAATTCTTTATCATGGGGTTGTCTACGAAATTTAGCAAAATTAAACTCATGAGACATATCCCCTAAACCAACAGAAACAATATCCTTATTGCAGTCTATCTTAGCATTAACAGTATTCAAGAAGGGTCTTCAAATATAATGGGACAAAATTTATCTTGTGGGGAACCAAGAACAAGAAAATTAGCAGGATATTTAACTTTCCCACACAAGACTTCAACATCTCTAACAATCCCAACTGGTGAAATAGTGTCTCTATTGGCAAGCTTAATTGTAACATCAATTTCCTCTATCTCAGCAGGTGCAATATCATGCATAATTTCTTTATATAAGGAATGAGGTATTGCACTTGCACTAGCACCCATATCACATAAGCCATGATAGCAATGATATCCTATTTTAATAGAAATAACAGGCATACCTACAACAGGTCTATGTTTATTTTTAGTATCGGGTCTAGTAATTCTAGCAGCTTCATCACAGAAGTAAATAACATGCCCATCAATATCATCGGCCAAGAGATCGTTAACCATAGCAACACTAGGTTCAACTTTAATTTGCTCAGAGGGAGTAGGTGTTCTAGTATTACTCTTACGAACCACAGTTGAAGCTTTAGCATGATCCTTTATTCTAACAGGGAAAGGTGGTTTCTCAATATAAGCAGTAGGAACAACAGGATCATTATAAGTGATAGTCTTTTCTTCAACTTTAATAGGTGCAACTACTTTTACTTCAGTGGGAGGATTATATTTAAACCACTTCTCCTTAGGGAGATCAACATGAGTAGCAAAGGATTCACAGAAGGAAGCTACTATCTCAGAGTCAAGTCCATATTTAGTGCTAAATTCATGAAAAGCATCGATATCCATAAAAGATTTAACACAACCGAACTTAGGTGTTATACCTGACTCCTTACCTTCGTAGAGATCCCAATCTTCAGAGTTGTGTTTAATTCTTTCCAATAAATCCCATTCGAATTCAATAGTCTTCATCATAAAAGAGCCTGTACAAGAAGTATCGAGCATGGAGCGATTATCGAGAGAAAGCCGAGCATAAAATTTTGAATAATAATTTCTCTTGAGAGCTCATGATTGGGGCATGAATATAACATTGACTTAAGCCTCCCCCAAGCTTGAGAGATGCTTTCTCCTTTGCGAGGCCAATATATATATATATATATATATATATATATATATATAATTACAATCACGATGAACAAGATGCATAGGATAAAACTTCTGATGAAATTCCAATTTCAATCGGTTGTAGTTCCATGATCCCATGTCATCACATAGCCTAAACCATGTCAATGCCTTTCCCTTTAAAGATAAAGGGAAAATCTTCTTCTTGATAACATCCTCGGGCATACCTGCAAGATTAAATAATCCACAAACTTCATCCACATAGATTAGGTGCAAATCGTGATGCAATGTTCCATCACCTGTGAAAGGATTAGCTAGCAGTTTCTCTATCATACCGAAGGAATTTCAAAGTAAACATTTTCAGTAGGTTCAGTAGGTTGAGGAGCAACGCTTTGCTCTACTGGTCGGGGTGAAGATACCCCGAACAAGCCCCTCAAAGGATTATGTTCCATTGTAACAAGTGACAGTAAATTTCAGCACACTATATAAATTTTTCCTTACCAAATTCCACCTACCAAAGGCGCTTCACTCCCCGGCAACGGTGCCACAAAAGATTTTTGATGACCCACAAGTATAGGGGATCTATCTTAGTCCTTTCTATGAGTAAGAGTGTCGAACCCAACGAGGAGCAGAAGGAAATGATAAGCAGTTTTCAGTAGTATTCTCTGCAAGCACTGAAATTATCGGTAACAGATAGTTTTGTGATAAGGTAATTTGTAACGAGTAGAGAGTAATAAAAGTAAATAAGGTGCATAAAGATGTCCCAATCCTTTTTGTAGCAAAGGAAAATCCTGGACAAACTCTTATATAAAGAAAAGCGCTCCCGAGGACACATGGGAATTATCGTCAAGCTAGTTTTCATCACGTTCATATGATTCGCGTTCGGTACTTTGATAATTTGATATGTGGGTGAACCGGTGCTTGGGTACTGCCCATCCTTGGATAAGCATCCCACTTATGATTAACCCCTATTGCAAGCATCCACAACTACAAAAGAAGTATTAAGGTAAACCTAACCATAGCATGAAACATATGGATCCAAATCAGCCCCTTACGAAGCAACTCATAAACTAGGGTTTAAGCTTCTGTCACTCTAGCAACCCATCATCTACTTATTACTTCCCAATGCCTTCCTGTAGGACCAAACAATGGTGAAGTGTCATGTAGTCGACGTTCACATGACACCACTAGAGGAAAGACAACATACATCTCATCAAAATATCAAACGAATACCAAATTCACATGACTACTTATAGCAAGACTTCTCCCATGTCCTCAGGAACAAACGTAACTACTCACAAATCATATTCGTGTTCATAATCCGAGGGGCATTAATATGCTTAAAGGATCTGAACATATGATCTTCCACCGAATAAACCAACTAGCATCAACTACAAGGAGTAATCAACACTACTAGCAACCCATAGGTACCAATCTGAGGTTCTAAGATAAAGATTGGATACAAGAGATGAACTAGGGTTTGAGATGAGATGGTGCTGGAGAAGATGTTGATGAAGATCGACCCCCTCCCGATGAGAGGATTGATGGTGATGACGATGGTGATGATTTCCCCCTCCCTGAGGGAAGTTTCCTCGGCAGAACAGCTCCGCCGGAGCCCTAGATTGGTTCCGCCAAGGTTCCGCCTCGTGGCAGCGGAGTTTCATTCTGTGAGCTAGCTTATGATTTTTTCCTGGACGAAAGACCTCATATAGCAGAAGATGGGCATCAGAGGGCTGCTAGGGGGCCCACGAGGCAGGGGGAGCGCCCAGGGGGGTAGGTCGCGCCCCCACCCTCGTGGATGGTGGTGGCCCCCCTCTGGTACTTCTTTTGCCCAATATTTTTTATATATTCTGAAACGTGCTCCCGTGAAATTTCAGGACTTTTGGAGATGTGCAGAATAGATCTCTAATATATGCTCCTCTTCCAGCCCAAAATTCCAGCTACCGGCATTCTCCCTCTTCATGTAAACCTTGTAAAATAAGAGAGAATAGGCATAAGTATTGAGACATATTGTGTAATAACGGCCCATAATGCAATAAATATCAATATAAAAGCATGATGCAAAATGGACGTATCAGTGTGCAGGTTTAAGCACGCTATTAAAGGAAAACAAGTGGAAAGGTGTGCTAAATGCAACATGCCTAACATATAACAATAAGCAAACATAGTCATTCAAATTGGTATTGTGCTAGTCTAAGTACACTGGTTATTGTTAAATAAAAATAGAAAGGCGTGTTAACTACAAGATGCAGCATCCAAATGTAGTCATTCATAGTGGTATTGTTGAAACAAGTACTGATGAAATTGAGTTGCACAGTTCATACTTGCACATATAGAACATCATGTTGTGAATAATTGGAATAAACAAGGCATACTACGAACAACCAAATATAGCATTTGAAACTAGACATATGCTAACTACGAACAACCGAAAAATCAAAAAACTTCTAAAGAGGCATATGCTAGCTATAACATGCTTAACAACAAGCAAATATATGCATTCCTACCGGTATGTTTAAAACTGGATTGATGAAATGTACTGTACAATAAATAATTGCACATATAGAGCATCACATTGTGAACAACTGAAATAAACAAGGCATACTACAAAAAACCATATTAGCAATTAAAACTGGACATGTTCTCACTACACTACAGAAGGGACTCGACAAAACAAATCATGGGTTTCACCCTGTGAAGAGGCATGGCAAAACAAATCATGGGTTTCCTCACTTGTCACGGATGGGCTCGTTCCCCTGGGAAGAGCACGGGCCCTGGATGCGCTCCATGTTGTCGCAGATGGGCTCCTTCCCCTTGGAATAGCACAACTGTAGGGTGCCCTCCTGATGTCGCAGACGGGCGCTTTCCCCTTGGAAGAGCAGATGTGCCTTTCCCATTAGAAGAGCCAGAGAGGGTGCCCTCCTCGTGGTCGCCGTCGATGAGGTCTGACTTGGAAGATGTAGATCCTAAGCCAGTGTCGCAAAACATGTCCTTCAGAAATGACAAAAGGGGCTCGATGGCGATGTAGAATGGCAAATTGTTGACAGCGAGCCCGAGGGGATCAGCGGCGGGGCCATGGATGAGATCGACGGCGGTTGAACCCGAGGGGTTGGGGTGGGCCACTTAAACTGTGACATAGCCTGCCTTAGGCCGTCGCTGTCGATGACCTTGATGTCAGAGCCGGCGGACGAGACATGCCCGCATACTCTAGCCCGCTGCTTGAGTGCCTGCCGCCAGTAATGGTCGTCAGCTTCCTCAGCTACGTCGGGCGAAGAGACCGCTATACACCTCTTTTGGCCCAGTCACTCCTCGAGCTCCACAGGAAGCGTAGTCGGGCTTAGGCTGCGACGCTCGGGAGTGGGGGATGGGGATGGGGATCTGTGGGAAAGGGGGCGTTTGGCAGGCGTCATCTAAGAAACTTAGGGCAGCCTGGGTGTGGAGATCGGTGGGTAAGCTGCACGAGCAAACCGGCAGACGTTGACAATGGAGGCCTTGCGGTGGCGGCGGCGGCGGCGGCGGCGGGGACCTTGCTAGGTTTTCGAGCGAGGGAGGGGGTGTGTGTGTCTGCGCACACCCGAGGAGGTTTTGGTGTGTGTGTGTGTGTTGTGTGTGTGTGGAGGGGGGTGTTTGAGGAAATGACGCAGGTACTGAAAATTTTACTACGTGGGAGTGAAATGCCAGGCTATTGAAAATTTTGTTGATAGTGCATCACACATGGTCCGGAGATAACAACCGTGTATTATGAAACAGAAAAACCACCAATGCGGGAAGATATTTTCTAGGGATGCAGGCGAGATTGGGAACAAGAAACATGGCACACGGTCCGGAGATAACAACCGTGTGTTATGAAACAAAAAAAACCTCAAGGCGGGTAGACATTTTCTAGGGATGCAGGCGGGATTGGGAAAAAGAAACATCGCACACTGATACGCCTCCAACGTATCTATAATTTATGAAGTATTCATGCCAATATATTATCATTCTTGGATGTTTTACAATCCTTTTATAGCAACTTTATATCATTTTTTGGGACTAACCTATTGACCCAGTGCCCAGTGCCAGTTGCTCTTTTTTGCTTGTTTTTTACGTCGCAGAAAATCAATATCAAACGGAGTCCAAACACCGCGAAATTTTTTGTGGATTTTTTATGGGCCAGTAGACTCCCGATGGGCCAAAGCAGCACCTGGGGGGTGCCCCGAGGGGGGCACAACCCACCAGGGCACACCAGGCCCCCCTGGCGCGCCCAAGTGGGTTGTGCCCACCTCGGTGGCCTCCCATACCCCTTCTTTGCACTATAAATTCCCAAATATTTCAAAACCCCTTTGGGATAACCTAGATCAGAAGTTCCGCCACTGCAGGGCTCCGTAGCCATAGAAAACCAATCTAGACCCGTTCCGGCACCCTGCCGGAGGGGGAATCATCTCTAGTGGCCATCTTCCTCATCTTGGCAGCCACCACGATGGGGAGGGAGTAGTCCACCCTCGGGGATAAGGGTTTGTACCAGTAACAATGTGTTTTATCTCTCTCTCTCTCTCTCTCTCTCTCTCGTGATCTATATCATGGGCTTTATTAATATAGTCGGATCATATGATGTTTCTCCCCTCTATACTCTTGTTGTGGTGAATTGAATCTTTACCCTTTGAAGTTTTGTCATGTTGGATTGAATATTCAGATTTGATAACATATGATATATGTCTTGCGGTATGAATACTTGAGGTGACAATTGGGGTATCTTATTGATTCACTTGATATATGTTATGGCATTCAACTCACGGATTCCCGCGGTGATATTGGGGTAATCTATGCATAGGGGTTGATGCACGTTTTTATTATCTTTTCTCCAAGGGAAACTTTGGGGTCTCTTTATAGTTCTTTGTGTGGATTGAGTATTATGAATATGAATATGCTTTGGTGTTAATCTATTACGAACTCTAGGATAGATCGAACGGAAAAAATAGCTTTGTGTTATTTTAGTACGAACTCTTGAATAGATCGAACGGAAAGAATAGCTTTGAGGTAGTTTCGTACCCTACAAACAATTCCTATCTTTTGTTCTCTGCTAATAGGAACTTGGGAGTGATTCTTCGTTACACTTTGAGGGATAATCATATGATCCAACTATGTTAGCATTGTTGGGAGATTGCACTAGTGAAAGTACGGATCCTAGGCCTTGTTTTTAAGCATTGAAACACCATTTTTGTGCCCGTTTACTATTTGCTACCTTCCTGTTTTTATTTATTCACATTATCAAAATATATTTCTACCATCAATATTACACTTTTATCACCATCTCTTCGCCGAACTAGTGCACCTATACAATTTTCCATTGTATTGGGTGTGATGGGGACATAAGAGATTTCTTGTATTAGGTTGCAGGGTCATTTGAGGGAGACCATCTTCATCCTACACCTCTCACAGATTGATAAACCTTAGGTCATCCACTTGAGGGAAAATTTCTACTATCCTACAAACTCTGTGCTTGGAGGCCCAACACGTGTCTACAAGAATAAAGTTGCGTAATAGACATCAAGCTATTTTCTGGCGCCGTTGCCGGGGAAGTGAGTGCGTGAAGGTATATCTTTATATCTTGCAATTGAATCTTTTAGTTTCTTGTTTTATCACTAGTTTGGTTTATAAAAAGAAAACTACAAAAATATGGAATTGAGATTGCATCATATTATTGATCATCTTTATAATATCTTTCTTGAAAATGATGGAAAGGAAAATTGTGCTCAATTGTTAGAAGAAGAATGCTATAAAATGTTTGGCACACAATATTTGAATGATGAGAATCATTGCAATGTTTTTAGTTTGAATTCTTTGAATATCCATGATGCTAATGATATGCAAAGCCATAAGCTTGGGGATGCTATGTTTGATGAAGATGATATTTTTAGTCCCCCAAGATTTGGTGTGCAAATTTTTTATAATGATCGCATGCCTCCTATTTATGATAATTATATTGATGAAAGTAGATTTGGAGAGGTCATGACTTTATTTAGTGATGAATCCACTATTTTGGAAGAGGTTTCAATTGATTGTGACAACAAAGTTGCTATCTATGATGATTATGGTGATGACATATTTGTTATAGAGAATAATTATAAGCATGAAACTTGTCATCATGATTCTTATTTTCAATCCCATGATAGTTATTTTGTTGAGTTTGCTCCCACTACTATAGACGAGAATAATTTTGCTTATGTGGAGAGTAATAAAATTTCTATGCTTATGCATCATAAAAAGAATACTCTATGTGATAGCTATTTTGTTGAATTCATTCATGATGCTACTGAAAATTATTATGAGAGAGGAACACATGCTTCTACGTATCTCAATAATATCAAGTTTCCTCTCTATGTGTTGAAAGTTTTGAAGTTGCACTTGTTTTGCCTTCCTATGCTAGTTGATTCTTGCTTTCATGAATTGTTTGCTCACAAAATCCCTATGCATAGGAAGTGGGCTAGGCTTAAATGTACTAGTCATATGTTTCATGATGCTTTTTTTTCATGTTTCAATCCTTATCTTTTATGCGAGCATCATTGAATTCATCATGCCTAGCTAAAAGGCATTAAAGAAAAGCACTTGCTGGGAGACAACCCAACACTTTTACCTACTTTTTTTGTGTGTTCACATGATTAAGCTACTATAGTAATCATGTTTTATTTCTTTTGTTTCAATAAAGTGCCTAGTAAAGCCTTTAGGATCTTGTTGGGTGATAGTTACTTTGATCTTGCTGAAAACAGTAACTTTTGCGCTCACAAAAATAATTCTAGTTTTTAACATAAGAGTGCATTTGAGTTGATTCTTTTTGCATAAGATTAATATAAAAATTTCCCAGGTTGTGCTTATTTTTTAGAATTTTTGGAGTAGCCGAAGTATGGTTTGAGTACAAATTACTACAGAATGTTCTGTTTTTGACAAATTCTGTTTTCAATGCATAGTTTGCTTGTTTTCTAGTTTCTATGTCTTATATTGCTCAATATAAATTGTGGAAATGATATGTTACAGTAGGAATTGTGTGAGAACAATTATGAATCTTGTATTTGACAGTACCAAAAGTGGAATGGTCTGCTCTTTATCATACTAACCTATCTCACAAAGTTCCGTTAAGTTTTTTGTGATTGAAGTTTTCAAGTTTTGGGTGAGATATCGATATGAGGAGAATAAGGAGTGACAAGAACCTAATCTTAGGGATTCCCAAGGCACCCACAAGGAAATATTCAAGGAAGATCCAAGCAACTAAGCTTGGGGATGCTCCGGAAGGCATCCCCTCTTTCGTCTCCAACATTATCGGTAACCTCACTTGGAGCTATGTTTTCATTCGTCACATGATATGTGTTTTTCTTGGATAATCATTTTATTTTGTTAGGATTTGCTTTCTGTTATTTAGAATAATGTTTTGAATTTGTTATTTCAATAAAAGTGGCAATGATAGCCTTTGCCACGCTTATTTTGCAAGTCTACATGTTGCTAATTGAAAACAGAAATTTTACAGTAGTTGCAAAAATTCCCTAGAAGAGTCAGAATGTGATAAAATGTTGAATATTTATGCATAATGAGCTCTGATAAATTTTCTACAGTGTGTTAAATTTTCATAACTTTTGGAGTTACGTAAGTATTGATATTCTTGCGTTCTTTATAGACTATACTGTTTTGGCAGATTGCTATTATGTTTGCATTGTTTGCATATGCTTGCTTGTTCAATGAATCTATTTGAGGATAGGAGTATTAAATATGCAGAGGCACATTTAGTATGCAATGTTGAATAATAATTTTAGTGATTTGCTACAGTATAGAATGATAAGTTTTTTGCATTGGTTTATACTAACTTATCTCATGAGTTCTTGTTGAGTTTTGTGTGGATGAAGCTTTTAAGATTTAGGAAAACCGTGATATGAGAAGAATTAAGGAGACAAAAAAGCTCAAGCATGGGGATGTCCAAGGCATCCCAAGATAATATTCAAGAAGTCTCAAGCATCTAAGCTTGGGGATGCCCCGGTAGGCATCCCACCTTTCTTCTACAATAATTATCGGTTAGTATCGGTTGAACCTAAGTTTTTGCTTCTTCACATGAGTTGTGCTATCCTTGGAATATCATTTTATTTTGTTGATGTTTGAATAAAATACTTAGATCTGAAAGTTTTTAAATAAAAGAGAGTCTTCACTTAGCCACCTAATTACTTAACTACTCGCTTGATCTTCACTTATATCTTTTTGGAGTATCTTGTCATTTACTCTTGTGCTTCACTTATATCCTATGAGTAAAATGTTGAATAAATTGAATGTCATGAAGTTGAAATCATATCATGCCTAGTGGTAGATTCACATTGGTTTAGAAAATGAAATCTTTTGACGCTTGACAATCACAATATTGGTCATACAAGCAATTCACAAATAATTAGTTTAAGAAAGAGAACTTTCACATATAAATGCACTATAATTGAAATCTTTTGTGATTGTGAGCCCCCATCAAAATATTATATGCCAAAAAAAATTGACGTTGGATAAGGAAGACAAGTAATGGTTTATGTTTGTTCATATTCACATAGAAGTTATATTGTCATAGATCCTTCAACATGTGGTGCTTTCCCCCATCTTTGCTAGCAAAAAAATTCCGCACCAAGTAGAGATACTACTTGTGCATCCAAAAACCCTTAAACCCAAATCTTATTTTCAAGAGTCCACTATATCTACCTATATGCGGTATTATTTTTCCGTTCTAAGAAAATTTGTATGTGCCATATCTAATATTCAAAATAAATTTCCCTTTTGTGTGCTCGTATCGCTCCCAAGGCGGTGAGGGGTGGATAATATTTTCCATGCTAGATGTGTTATTCTCAATATGAGTGTTTATTCACTTGTCATTGCACGAGAGTAAGGCAAAGGTATTAGGGATGCCCAGTCCCGAAGTGAAAAATGAATTTACTTTATATTTTCAAATAATAAATTCCTTGGAAAGTGTTGGTATGGAGGGCACCCGTGGATACGGTTAGCCACGGACAGTGAAAGTATGGTGGAAAAAGGAATAAACTTTATTTTCTGTTTGGGAACCACCTATGATATATCTAGCATGGAAAGTGTTAGGAGCTCTATGTCATTTTCGTTGGTGGGAAAAGTATTCCTCTCAAAATATTTTTTATCTCTCAATTTTCGCTTTGAGCTCTGGCACCTCTATAAATCCCTAATTCCCTCTGCGAAGGGCCTATCTTTTACTTTTCAATATTTACTTTTATGCAAAGATTCAAAGTATTCCTCTCTATTCCTTTTTATTTTATCTTTTGGTAAGCATCATGTGGTGAGGAAAGATCTAGGCACATATATCCAGTTGAATATGGGTAGCATGAGTTATTATTGTTGACATCACCCTTTGAAAGTGCAACTATCCCTGGGTGGTTTTGGTAATTACTAACAACATATAGCTCATTGAACTAATACCATTTCAAGATGACCATTTCAAAAAGTTCAATGATTGGCATGGCATGGATTAGAAATGTGGACCCCTCAAAATGCTAAGGACACACATTGGCTCAAGCTCATGACCCTTCATTCTCATTTTAGTGATCCAAGATCACATTGAATCCAGAGGAAAAGCCAATACTATTAAATGGGGATGAGGTTTTGCTTAATGACCAACTTGCTCAAAATGCTTAGTGATATGCTCCAAAAACCATCAACCACTTTCTCATATCCACTTATGTCCCAAACCAAAAGTCAAACTCGGGCCCACCGAAATGTTCTATCCGGTGCCACCGAGTTCACTTGACATAGCTACTGCCAGAAACCCTAGTCATTTTAGTCTCACCGATAGGGATCTCAGTCTCACCAAGATGGGATTGCAAACTCTCTGTTTCCCTTCGTAACGTTTCGGTCCAACCGAGATGAGTGATCAGTCCCACTGAGTCCGCAATGCAAACTCTTTGTTTCCCTTTTGTAATGTTTCGGTCTCACCGAAATGAGCGAATCGGTCCCACCGAGTTTGCTTGACCAACTCTCTGGTTAGCTTATTACCAAAATCGGTCCCACCGAGTTTCTATAATCGGTCTCACCGAGATTACGTTATTCCCTAACCCTAATGAAATCGGTCCCACCGAGTTGACATGTCGGTCCCACTGAAAAGCCTAAACATTTTGAACTGAATCGATCTGACCGATTTTTCTGTTTCGGTCCCACCGAGTCTGGTAAATTGTGTGTAACAGTTAGATTTTGTGTGGAGGCTATATATACCCCTTCACACTTCCGTCATTAGCAAGGAGAGCCATCAGAACGTTCCTACACTTCTAGCATTCATTTTCTGAGAGAGAACCACCTACTCATGTGTTGAGACCAAGATATTCCATTCCAACCATATGAATCTTGATCTCTAGCCTTACCCCAAGTTGCTTTCCACTCAAATCATCTTTCCAACAAATCCAAGTTTGTGTGAGAGAGTTGAGTGTTGGGGAGACTATCATTTGAAGCACAAGAGCAAGGAGTTCATCATCAACACACCATCTATTACCTTTTGGAAAGTGGTGTCTCCTAGATTGGTTAGGTGTCGCTTGGGAGCCTCCGACAAGATTGTGGAG
Organism: Triticum aestivum; assembly: GCF_018294505.1. Lineage (NCBI taxonomy): Eukaryota > Viridiplantae > Streptophyta > Magnoliopsida > Poales > Poaceae > Triticum > Triticum aestivum. The sequence continues at coordinate 438,822,693 of NC_057812.1, read as the reverse complement.
TTGAACCAAGGAGATTGTATGGGCAAGGAGATCGCCTACTTCGTGAAGATCTACCCTAGTGAGGCAAGCCCTTCATGGGCATTGGCCATGGTGGGATAGACAAGGTTGCTTCTTCGTGGACCCTTCGTGGGTGGAGCCCTCTGTGGACTCGCGCAACCGTTACCCTTCGTGGGTTGAAGTCTCCATCAAAGTGGATGTACGATAGCACCACCTATCGGAACCATGCCGAAAATCTCCGTGTCTACATTGTGTTTGCTCCCTCCAAACTCCTCCCTTTACATTCATATGCAAATGTTTTATATTCCACTGCTATACTCTTAGACTTGCATGTGTAGGTTGATTGCTTGACTTGTGCTAAGTTGCTAAAATCTGCCAAGACTTAAAATTGGGAAAAGGCTAGATTTTTATTTGGTCAAGTATTCTAATCACCCCTTCTAGACATACTTTTGATCCTACAAGTGGTATCAGAGCTTTGGTCTCCATTTTCCTTGATTTCCATAGTTTTGGTGATCATAGCATTGGTTTCACAACCTAGGAGAGTATGGCGTCTAGCGAGGGAAATTACCACCATAGAGGTACTTAGTTTGATGGTACTAATTTGGCTAGTTGGAAGCATAAGATGAAAATGCATATCCTCTCCAACGGATTGTGCCCCGAAGAATTCAACAAAATCAACCGTCTTGAGAATGCAAAGGAATTTTTGGACACTTTGATTGATATGCACGAGGGTACTGACTCGGTCAAGGAGCTTCTAAGTCAACTTGACAAGTTCAAAATGAAGGATGGTGAAGGTGACGCCGAAATGTACTCTAGGCTTGCTCTCATCACAAATGGGATTGCCGGCTTAGGAAGTGAAGAGATGACCGATAGATTCATCATCAAGAAGATCCTAAGAGCCTTGGATGGAAAATATGATACCGTGTGCACATTGATCCAAATGATGCCCAACTACAAAGATCTCAAGCCAACGGAAGTCATTGGAAGAATTGTTGCTCATGAGATGTCACTCAAGGATAAGGAAGAGCTTCACAACAATTCAAGTGGTGCTTACAAAGCCTCATGTGATGCTCCTACATCATCAAGTGAGAAACAAGCCTTCAATGAAGAATTGAGCCTAATGGTGAAGAACTTCAACAAGTTCTACAAGAGTAGAAGCAAGGAAAGAAGTTCCAAGTCAAGGTCCTACAATGACAAAAGATATTTGAGTCGTGAATGACATTGCTACAATTGTGGAAGACCCGGACACTACTCAAATAAGTGTACGCCCCCCTACAAATGAAGAGAAGATTCACCCAAAAGGAGAAGTTGGAGAGAGGAATCACCACCAAGAGAGAGAAGGAGTAAAGATGATTTTTATGAACGAAGAACATCACGGAGAAGCAAGGATTCGGAAAGGAAGGATAAGTCATCAAGGAGCTACACAAAACGAAGACATCAAGATCATGTTGGTGAATGGGTATCCGGCTCCGACTCCGACAATCACTCCGAGAGAAGTTATCACCCCGACTCCGAATATACTCAAGATGAAGGTGTTGCTGGTCTAGCACTTGTGTCAACCAACTCCTACGACATATTTGACTCACCAAATTAAGGAAATGGAAGATGCTTCATGGCCAAAGGCCCAAAGGTATCACACACCGAGTATGTTGATTTCAATAGTGATGAAGATGATTTGCTAGGTGATGATGATTTACTTGTTGACAACTCTAGTGATGAAAACAATGATGAACTTGCTATTAGTCATGCTAATCAAGATAAAATGAATGACGATGATAAGAAGGAGATTGAGCGTCTAACTAAAGAACTAAACACTCTTAAGTTAGCTCATGAAACTACCTTGGAAAATCATTGAGAGCTTTTCAAAACTCATGAGAAGTTACGCTTTGAAAAGCTCAACCTTGAGCAAGAGTGAGGGAGTCCTGGATTAGGGGGTGTCCGGATAGCCGGACTATAACCTTTGGTCGGACTGTTGGACTATGAAGATACAAGATTGAAGACTTCGTCCCGTGTCTGGATGGGACTCTAATTGGCGTGGAAGGCAAGCTAGGCAATACGGATATGGATATCTCCTCCTTTGTAACCGACCTTGTGTAACCCTAGCCCTCTCCGGTGTTTATATAAACCGGAGGGTTTTAGTCCGTAGGACAACAACTACAACATACAATCATACCATAGGCTAGCTTCTAGGGTTTAGCCTCTCTAATCTCGTGGTAGATCTACTCTTGTACTACCCATATCATCAATATTAATCAAGCAGGACGTAGGGTTTTACCTCCATCAAGAGGGCCCGAACCTGGGTAAAACATTGTGTCCCCTGCCTCCTGTTACCATCCGGCCTAGACGCACAGTTCGGGACCCCCTACCCGAGATCCGCCGGTTTTGACACCGACATTGGTGCTTTCATTGAGAGTTCCTCTGTGTCGTCACTTTTAGGCCCGATGGCTCCTCCGATCATCAACAACGATGCGGTCCAGGGTGAGACCTTTCTCCCCGGACAGATCTTCGTGTTCGGCGGCTTTGCACTGTGGGCTAATTCGCTTGGCCATCTGGAGCAGATTGAAAGCTACGCCCCTGGCCATCAGGTCAGATTTGGAAGTTTGAACTACACGGCTGACATCCGCGGAGACTTGATCTTCGACGGATTCGAGCCACAGCCGAGCGCGCCGCACTGTCACGATGGGTATGACCTAGCTCTGCCACTGAACAGCGCCTTGGAGGCCGCGCCCGCATTAGCTCCGACCCTTAGCTTGGAGCCAACTGCGCCGATCGAGGACGGGTGGCTAGACACCGCCTCGGGGGCTGCGGTCTCAACGGCGATCGAGCCAAACACCAGCCTCATCCTCTATGAAGCCCGTGACTCCAAGGTGCCGGACTCTTTTCCGGACTCCGAACCTTCCGCCCCCCTGCCAATCGAATCCGATTGGGCGCCGATCATGGAATTCACCGCCGTGGATATCTTTCAGCACTCGCCCTTCGGCGACATTCTGAATTCACTAAGGTTTATCTCTTTGTCAGGAGAGCCCTGGTCGGACTATGGCCAACAGGATTGGGATGCGGACGACGAAGAAATTCGACGCCCACCCACCACCCACTTCGTAGCCACTGTCGATGATTTAACCGACATGCTCGACTTCGACTCCGAAGACATCGACAGTATGGACGACGATGTAGGAGACGAACATGAACCAGCGCCTATAGGGCACTGGAAAGCCACCTCATCATACGATATATACATGGTGGATACACCCAAAGAAGGCAATGGCGACGAGATAACGGAGGATGACCCCTCCAAGAAGCAACCCAAGCGCCAACGTCAGCGGCGCCGCTCTAAGTCCCGCCAAAGCAAAAGTGGTGATACCGGCACAGGAGATAATAACACTCCGGATAGTGCCGAAGACAACAATAATCCCCTCCAGCAAGATTTAGAGCAGGAGGATGGAGGAGCCAGCCCTCCTGAGAGAGCGGCAGACGGAGAGGAGGAGGATGATAATTACATGCCCCCCTCCGAAGACGAGGCAAGCCTCGGCGGCGACGAATTCATTGTGCCAGAGGATCCCGTCGAACAAGAGCGCTTCAAGCACTGGCTTATGGCCACGGCAAATAGCCTGAAGAAAAAGCAGCAGCAGCTTCAAGCTGATCAAATCTGCTAGCTGATAGATGGACCGAAGTCCTCGCTGCCGAGGAATATAAACTCGAGCGCCCCTCCAAGAGTTACCCAAAGTGCAGGTTGCTACTGGAGGAAGAAGCGTATGATGCGGCTGATCGGCCACCTCGTGGCCGTGATAGAGAGGCATTCCAGCCAAAAGCTCAGCCCGCACCCCGACGCCATTCAAATAAAAAAGCATGGGGAAACACGCCAGACCTGCGAGACGTATTGGAGGACAAAGCAAAGCATGCAAGATCGATCTACGGATCACGAGGGCGCGCCACTATGCGAGACGATAAACGTCACGCCGGATACAGTAAAAGTAAATCCGGCCGGGCCGAGCACAGCGGGCAAGACCCATTTGAGCCGCGTCGCGATATAGCCCAATACAGAGGCGCCGCACACCCTTTATGCTTCACAGACGAAGTAATGGATCATCAAATCCCAGAAGGTTTCAAACCTGTAAATATTGAATCATACGACGGCACTACAGATCCTGCGGTATGGATCGAGGATTTCCTCCTCCACATCCACATGGCCCACAGTGATGACTTACACGCCATCAAATACCTCCCACTAAAGCTCAAAGGACCAGCACGGCATTGGCTTAACAGCTTGCCAGTAGATTCCATTAGCTGTTGGGAAGATCTGGAAGCCGCATTCCTCGACAACTTTCAGGGCACTTATGTGCGACCACCAAATGCCGATGACTTGAGCCACATAATTCAGCAGCCAGAAGAGTCGACCAGACAATTCTGGACTCGGTTCCTTACAAAGAAAAATCAAATCGTCGACTGTCCGGATGCAGAGGCCTTAGCGGCTTTTAAACACAACATACAGGATGAGTGGCTAGCCCGGCACCTTGGTCAAGAAAGCCGAAATCTATGGCAGCCCTCACGACGCTCATGACCCGCTTTTGTGCGGGAGAAGACAGCTGGCTGGCTCGCAGTAATAACATATCAAAGAACCATGGTACTTCGGATACCAAGGATGGCAATAGCAGGTCACATCGCAACAAACATAAGTGCCGCATCAATAGCGATAATACTGAGGATACGGCAGTCAACGCCGGATTCAAAGGCTCTAAACCCGGTCAGCGGAAAAAGCCATTTAAACAAAGTACGCCGGGCCCGTCCAGTTTGGACCGCATACTCGATCGCTTGTGTCAAATACATGGCACCCGCGACAAGCCAGCCAACCACACCAATAGGGATTGTTGGGTATTCAAGCAAGCCGGCAAGTTAATTGCCGAAAATAAAGAAAAAGAGCCACATAGAGATGACGAGGAGGAGACCTAGCAGCCGAACACCGGAGGACAGAAGAGGTTCCCCCCACAAGTGCGGATGGTGAACATGATATATGCAATGCACATCCCCAAACGGGAATGGAAGCGTGCGCTCAGGGACGTATATGCGCTGGAGCCAGTCGCCCCAAAGTTCAACCCATGGTACTCCTGTCCGATCACCTTCGATCGCAGGGACCACCCCACTAGTATCCGTCATGGCGGATTCGCCGCACTGGTCCTAGACCCAATCATTGACGGATTTCACCTCACGCGAGTCCTCATGGATGGCGGCAGCAGCCTGAACCTGCTTTATCAGGACACAGTGCGCAGAATGGGCATAGACCCCTCAAGGATCAAACCCACAAAAACGACCTTTAAAGGCGTCATTCCAGGTGTAGAGGCCCATTGCATAGGCTCAATTACACTGGAAGTGGTCTTTGGATCCCCGGATAACTTCCGAAGCGAAGAGTTAATCTTCGATATAGTCCCGTTCCGCAGTGGTTATCATGCACTGCTCGGGCGAACCACATTTGCTAGATTCAATGCGGTACCGCATTATGCAACATCATGCTCAAGATGCCAGGACCTCGCGGAGTTATTACCGTCAATGGAAACATAGAGCGCTCTCTCCGAACAGAGGAGCACACCGCGGGTCTCGCAGCAGAAGCACAAAGCAGCCTCTCAAGGCAATCAACCAGTTCGGCATTTCAAAACCTGGACACCGTCAAGTGCGCTCGGAGCAATCGGCAAATAGACCGTCTGGCGCGATCTGAGCTCGCGTAACAATGCGGCCCCCACCCCAGGCCCAGCCAAACGGCGAAATCCGTGCCACGCGTACATAATTACGCATTGAAAATACCATGGGTGCAGGTGGGGAAGGGGGGCACAACTGCGGCACGCCCCAGGACGCGGCTTAAACCGCACTAGGGGCTCCCCGCTTTGTTATTTTTCTCTTTTTCAGGACTTTAATCTCTGGAAACCCCGTCCGGCAGCACTATTGCCGAGCACATGATGCAGCGACCAAGGAGGCAGAAAGCTACGTCACACCACGGAATTCCCAGGTGGATTACAGTAACGAGCGAAATATTTGATTTAGTACTATTTCTCAGCCTGCCCTTGGAAGGGACACAGTCCAACTCTTTGCTTATCGCACTATCTGTATCATTCCGCTTTAACGCACCTTTTTGAATAAACAATGCATAGCACTGCGCCTATTATTGCATTATTGTTTTACATATATGTGTTCATTAATGACGCCTTGCAACCGTACACTTTGGTACGGCCGATACACCAAGGGCTTACGTACCCCACAATATGGTGTGAAAGGTCCGAACACTTTCACAAGTGCGGCACCCCGAACTTATAGCATTATATGCATCAGCTCCGAATCATGTCTTTGGTCAAATGTTGGGTTTGCCCGGCTCCTATGTTTTGGTACCTTACGTTCCGCTCTATCGGCTAAGGTAGCGCTAGGAGAACTACTGCGATTGTGCCCTGGTTCTGCCGGGCTTAGCACCTCAGTAGAGAAAGGTAAAACTGACTGTCATGATAAGGCGAGAGACTGGTCGCTGTTCGGCAAGGTTTTTGAGTCCCTAAAGACTTATGCCGCTTAGGGTGAGGGGCTGGCCCTGTCCGGCTTAAAGGCGTGTATCGCGCCACGAATTCGGCCTTCCGAATACCAGGGGCTTGGCCGAAATTTAAAATTATAGAATTCTATGGCTAAGTGAGAGTGATAAAGCATTATTAGTCCGGTTGCCTTGTTCGTTGTGCTGAGGGCCTCGCTCGAAGGACCCAAACATGGGAACAAGAGTCCTCAGGTTTATCCCGAACACCCCAGCACTAGTGGCATGGGGGCAGAAGCCGAGGACTAGCCATCTCTCAGATTGGATAAATGGCCAACATAAGGTATTATTTAAATTCAAACAAGCGTTGCATAGCGCATATGAAACAAGTTTTCATAAATACAGGATCACACGAGCGAGTTTTACTCAAATATTACATCTTTTGTACACTCATCCACTATGAGACGGGCACCCCGCAGAACACCCTCGTAGTACATCTCAGGGTGGCGGTGCTCCTTGCCCTCCGGCGGCCCTTCCTTGATCAGCTTCACGGCGTCTAGCTTGACCCACTGCAATTTCACATGGGCGAAAGCCCGGTGTGCACCTTCAATGCAGACGGATCGCTTGATGACCTCCAACCACGGGCAAGCATCCACAAGCCGCCTCACCAGGCCGAAGAAGCTATTCGGAAGGGTGTCGCCAGGCCACAGCCGGACTATAAAGCCCTTCATGGCCTGTTCAGCCGCCTTATGTAGCTCGACCATCTGCTTCAGCTGGTATCTCATTGGCACTGGGTGTTCGGCCTCAGTATACTGAGACCAGAATAGCTTCTCCGTTGAGTTTCCATCCTCGGCCTGGTAAAATTGTGCGGCATCGGACACACTGTGGGGCAAATCTGCGAATGCTCTTGGAGAGCTCCGGATCCAGGTAAGTAATCGGTAATTTACTCTTACATGCTTGCTTTGCATATAGAAAGCCTTACCCGCCGCTATCTTCTTCATTGCGTCGACCTCCTGGAGGGCCTTTTGGGCTTCGGCCTTGGCACTTTTTGTGCTCTCGAGGGCCGCGGCAAGCTCAGACTCTTGCATCTTTGAGTCAAGCTCCAACGCCTCGTGCTTCGCCACGAGAGCCTGGAGCTCTTGCTGCACCTCGCCCACCCGAGCCTCGTCCTTCTCTCGCTCGGTGCGCTCCTTGGCCGCTTTATCTTCGGCCTCGGAAAGCGCTTGCTTTAGGGTCGCCATTTCGGTCGCGACCCCTGGCAAATTCATGCTAATCCTGTCATTTTGCAATCGCATTCTTTTTATACATATACATAGACTAGGTGCTACTTATCTTTATTCTCCTCGAGCTGCCTCTTGGTAAGGCCGAGCTCATCCTGGGACCCTTCAAGGTCCTTCTTCAGTATGGCGACCTCCGTAGTTAGTGCGGCGGACAATAGCAGCAAAGCCTGCATATGCATATTGACATACTTCTATTAGACTCCTGCGATATTGTTTGATCCTCTATTTGGCTTTTCTTTGTGAACACCGAACAGAGCATCAGGGGCTACTGTCTATGCGGTAATATTTTTCCTATACTTTAAACACTTACCTCAAAGCCTGTTAGAAGGCTGGGACAGACTTCTGTCAATCCGCTCTTAGCGGACTGAACCTTCTGGATCACCGCACTCATAATAGTGCGGTGCTCATCGTCGATGGAAGTGGTGCGAAGCGCTCCCAGCAGATTGTCCGGCGCCTCTGGATGGACAGAGGTCGCTGGTGCAGGCATCTCGCTCCTCTTAGAAGGGGGCCGCCTACCCGAGCCCGGAACCACTGGAGGTTCCGGCGCGGTGTTCGGCTGAGGGCCAAACTCGGAGCTCTCAGGGCCCCGTCCCCTCAGCTCCCGGAGTCCAGAAGGTCGCCTTGAGGTGCCTCCGGGGCTGTCTCCCCTCGACCCGGTGCCTCTTGAGACAGCACCTCGGCGTCGTCAGCAGGATGAGGGGAGGTGGCGGTCGGGACTGGATCGCTATCCATGTCCGACGAGCCCAGGGAGCCGTCTCATGATACATCGATACTGGTTCGTGGCGGCCTGCATAATCATATTTCGGCATTAGGGAAAGCAGTGCGGCAAAGGAATACTATGACTTACTCTGGTATCCAAATACTTACGACTTCACCAGGGGCTTGGCCCTGGGCATCCACTCGTCTGCGCTGTCGGCGGAGGTGGTGGAGTAGTCCGTAGGGAGGGTCCGCCCTTTCTTGGACCCTCCGGCCTCCCCAGTTGGGGCGGCCTTCCTTTTCTTGTCTCCCCCGCCTGGAGGGGGAGCGTCCTCCTCGTCTTCGGGGGAGGATTGCGTCGTAGAGTCCTCGGACGGTAAGTCCAGTGACGCCTGGCGTCGGGAACTCTTTCGGGTTCCCTTGGCCTTCTTGGTCTTCTCCGGCACCGTATAAGGAGCCGGAGTTAGCATCTTCGTCAGAAGAGCGTTTGCTGGGCCTTCGGGCAAAGGAGCTGGACAGTCGATCTGTCCGGCGTCTCCTGCCAATCCTGTCAAAGGTACGGGAGTTTAGATCCCGCATGGAGCCAAGCTATGAAAAACATCTATCCTATAAGAGGTAAAGGCAGCTTACCGCGCTGGCTTGGCGCTTCGCGCTGAATCCGCGATCCTCAGTAGTAGGAGGGGGGACCTCGACGCTCTTGAACAGCACGCTCCACGCATCTTCGTGAGTGGTGTCGAAGAGCCTGTTCAGAGTTCGGTGCTGCGCCGGGTCAAACTCCCACAAGTTGAAGGCCCGTTGTTGGCACGGGAGGATTCGGCGGATGAGCATAACTTGGACTACGTTAACAAGTTTGAGCTTCTTGTTCACGATGCTTTGAATGCATGTTTGGAGTCCATCAGCTCTCCTGGATTACCCCAGGACAGGCCCTTCTCTTGCCAGGAGGTGAGCCATGTGGGGAAGCCAGATCGGAACTCGAGGGCTGCTGCCCATGTAGGGTCACGCGGCTCGGTGATATAGAACCACCCCGATTGCCACCCCTTTATTGTTTCCACAAAGGAGCCCTCGAGCCATGTGACGTTGGGCATCTTGCCCACCAGGGCGCCTCTGCACTCCGCCTGGCAGCCGCCCACTACCTTCGGCTTGACATTGGAAGTCTTCAGCCATAAGCCGAAGTGGGGCTTGATGCGGAGGAAGACCTCGCACACGATGATAAACGCCGAGATGTTAAGGATGAAGTTCGGGGCCAGATCGTGGAAATCCAGGCCATAGTAGAACATGAGCCCCCGGACAAATGGGTGGAGAGGAAATCCCAGTCCGCGGAGGAAATGGGCGAGGAACACCACCCTCTCATGGGGCCCGGGGGTGGGGATGAGCTGCCCCTCATCTGGGAGCCGGTGTGCGATGTCGTCGGGCAGGTATCCAGCTCTCCTCAGCTTCTTGATGTCTCCCTCCGTGACAGAGGAGACCATCCACTTGCCTCCCGCTCCGAACATGGCTGGAGAAGGTTGAGGTGGGGAATGCGGACTTGGGCGCTGGAGCTCGAGTGCGTGAAAACGGATAAGCAAAGGAGGAAGAAGGCGTGGATGAAAAGGTGAATCCTTATCCCTTTATATGGATGGCCGAAACTAAGCGTCCCCACTAGCCTGGTAAAACTTGCTTATCCCCCAAGAGCCGTAATTGATGGCGCGGTTGGGTTACCCACACCGGTATTGATGAGAATCCCGTAATCAGGGGACATGATCTCTGCTTTGACAAGATGTGTCAAAAAACTGCCTTGTGTTATGTGCGGGGCTAGTTAAAGGAAACGGTTCGAATAATTACCGGTCCGTGACGTAATGTCATGTTGCCAAAACGTGTCAGCAGATTAAAGATTTTTGGAAATATTATTCTCTCTACGATGGTATGTGGAACTTGTTTTGTAGGGTCGGACACTATCGTTATACTTGAAATTCTTCCGTGGTGTATTCGGAGGAGGAACCCACCTTGCAATGCCGAAGAGAACACTGCGCGCCAGACTCATCATTATTGAAAGCCTGGTTCAGGGGCTACTGAGGGAGTCCTGGATTAGGGGGTGTCCGGATAGCCGGACTATAACCTTTGGCCGGACTGTTGGATTATGAAGATATAAGATTGAAGACTTCGTCCTGTGTCCGGATGGGACTCTACTTGGCGTGGAAGGCAAGCTAGGCAATACGGATATGGATATCTCCTCCTTTGTAACCGACCTTTTGTAATCCTAGCCCTCTCCGGTGTTTATATAAACCGGAGGTTTTTAGTCCATAGGACAACAACTACAACATACAATCATACCATAGGCTAGCTTCTAGGGTTTAGCCTCTCTGATCTCGTGGTAGATCTACTCTTGTACTACCCATATCATCAATATTAATCAAGCAGGATGTAGGGTTTTACCTCCACCAAGAGGGCCCGAACCTGGGTAAAACATCGTGTTCCCTACCTCCTATTACCATCCGGCCTAGACGCACAGTTCGGGACCCCCTACCCGAGATCCGCCGATTTTGACACCGACAAAGAGCATGGGTTCTTAAAAGCAATCAATGACGATCTTTGCAAGAAAAGTTCTTCTTACATTGCCAAGCGTTCACTCTTGTCTACTTACATGCCACAAGTTAAATCTAGCAACAAGAGTAAGAAAGATTCTTCTTCTAGTAGTAACAATAATCATGCTAAACCCAATGTTGTTGCTTCCAGTAGTTCTCTTGATTCCACTAATGATTCTCTTAGCCAAGTTACACTTGAGCAAGAAAATAGCTTATCGAAGAGAATTATAGAGAAAAGTGTTTACAAGAGCCTTGCCTGGAGTAAGCAATTTGAGGAAATCATACGCAAGCAAGGAAGGCACCGGAAGAATCAAGGTATTGGTTTTGAACGAAAGTTCAATGCCAATGGAGTTGAGTGGGAAGAAGATCAATACCCCAAGATGAAGTTTGTTCCTCAACAAGAGAAGTATGATCCTACTTCTTTCCAAGGGACACAAGCTCAAGATGATCTTCCACCACAAGACCACAGACAAAAAGGCAAGGACAAGCTTCAAGAGGAATTTGATGCATTTGAAGAAGCTCCTAAGGACTTGGTCAAGTGGGTTCCAAAGACTACATCAAGTTCTACTTCATCAAGTACGACTACAACTCCAAGGATTCCCACCAAGATGATGTGGATCCCAAAGAAGAAGAACTAGAGAGTTCTTGAGGGTGACTCCGCCAACATACTTCACTCATATCATTTTGGCGAGGACAAGTGCGAACAACTTCCACATCTTGAACTAGTTCAAGGAGTCACAAACCCTCTTGTTGGTAAGACAAGGGACAATGTAACCTACTGCCTTCATGGACATCATCTTGTGTGAACATCACTCTATGTCTATGGATATCCTTGTTTGTTCCTTGTGGGACTAACCCGTGTAGGTATTGAAAGTGCAACTCACTCCAATGGATGCGCCAAATGATCTACATCAACATTGAGCATCCACATCTTCAACATCTACATGAAGTCATCATCGACAAAACCCAGGGTTAGTTCATCCCTCTTAGGGGGGATATCACATCTAGGGGGAGCTTTACTCTAAGCAATTGAGCTAAAGCAACTCTAATGGTGTGAACACAACAATGCTTTATGTAAAAGTGGTAACCCCACTTGTGCTTAAACAATGAGTATGACCTACGATCAAATGTTCTCATTTGACTCCTTGTCAATATACTCATATATAGATGATCTAGTCATCGCCAATTGCTTGATAGATGCTAGAGTGTTTGTGCATGCTTTGCCACATATTTCATTTTCCATTTTATTGTGTGAGCATGTTGATTGCATATTTTACTCATTCGAGGACATCCACTTGTTGTTTTGATTGTTTGGCATTTTCTCTTTTGCCAAGTGGATGGACAAGAATGCCTAAGAACCTCCTCTAGCTATCTATGCTTTTCTTGTCTCGAACTCTATTCCTGCTACATCACAAAGTTTGATCAAGTCAGATTCGAACCACTCTGTGTGAGGAGCACTCGGAGTCCCCGATTCGTCATAGACTTAAACTTCCAAAACCTCTCTATGCATTTAGGTTTGACCGAGCCATCCATTTCAGTCACACCGGGTTCACTGTGTTGATCTAGGTTTTCAATCTCAATGCAACCGATTTGAACTTTTCGGTCACACCGAGTTGCAATAACCGCTTGCGATTCTGCATCTCGGTGCCACCGAGTTGTTCCACTCGGTCACACCGACAGGGTCAGGATATATATACCCACGGGTGAGATTTTGGAAATTTCTTCAAACCTCCTCAGCCCGCGCGTGTCCCGCTCTGCCGCCTCGGGTCTCCGAATCGTCTCCTCGTCGCCAACAACCTCCCGCGCTAGTTTCCATCGCCATCAACGGAATTCTTCCCCGCCGTTGTCGCTGTAGCGAACTCCCGTCGAACTAGAGTATGCGTTTGATTTTGTGTGCTAATTCCTTATTCCGATTCCTAGCACATTGCTTTGCCATGATCATTACCAAGTATGAAATCAATCTATCTAGAGGAAACTCCCTTTAGGTTAGGTTTGATTCAAAAATTTAGGGTTAGGTCTCCGCCGAGCTCATCACGGACCGACCGAGTTGTAGAAATCTGTGCCACCAATTTGGCTTAGGCCATTGCACATGCGCTTTTCGGTCTGACCGAAAATTGCAAATCGGTGCGACCGAATTCAATTCTCTGTGAAATCCTAGCAATCTCGGAGCCACCGAACTGTTACTCGGTCTAACCGAGTTCACTAGTTTAGACTCCAACAGTTGCTTCGGTATCACCGAGTTTAACAAATTAGTAGCTTCGAAATGATTTCTGTGGAGAAATAAAACTAAGTTTTTGACTCATTTGTTTTGTGAAAACACTGCACTTTGTGATGCTCATCCATTCTAGCTCATCTATATCTATTCACAGGGTTTGCTGTCAGTTTGATTGCCAGGATGTCTGACCAAAGTGATAGTCAGAACAAGTCAGCAGAGCAAGTGCAATTGAGTGAGGGAACTAGTCCCTCAAGCAGCTATGATGAGGGTAGCAGGAGCACTCCCAGTAACTGGCCCAAGGCAGCCACCAAAACAAGGAAGAAGAAAACCTCAGATTCTGAAGATGAGGACTATGTGGCTGTTGAGGAAGTGAGCTCCAGAAAGAAAGTGCTAAAGAAAGAATATGGTACTGTTGCAACAACAAATCCTTGACTACATAAGAAGACCCCTTCTAAGAGGGTGCCAACCTTAAAGGCCAGAGCCTCAACTTCTAAAATCTCTAGGCCAACTAAAGAGGTTGCTGGAGAGGGAAAGAAAAGGAAAGAGAGGGTCAAGAAGACCACTGCCAGAATCATTGGTAGATCCTCTATAATGAGAGATCCAGAAGAAGATGAAGAGGAAGAGGATGTTGCACCAGCACCCAAGTCCCAGAAGCTTATGGGGGATGCCATTAAGTTAGGGGCTGCCACTTCAATGCCCAAGACTGCCCCCAAGGCTGCAGCTCAAGCTCAGAAGCCTTCTAAGCCCAAGAGAAGCACCAGGAACATCCCAGTTTAAGAGAAGAACAAGGCCCCGGTGCCTGAAGTTGAAGAAGAAGAAGCAGAAGCCCAAGTGCTGAGGAAACTGAAACCAAAGATTCCAGAACACAATGACACTCATCCAGAGGCTGAGGATATGAACATCAGGAAGGATGCAGGACTGAGACTTTGGAGACAGTATGATCCCTATGCTGTGAGGAGGGGGACTGCAGTGGACTATAGGTTCCACACCAAGGAACAACATGATTTCTATGAGACCATTCTGCTGGACAAGAAACCTATAGTCTGTGATATGAAGTGGGTTGATTGGGAATTCATTGATGAGAATGAAGACTATTTCCTAGGAGTACATGAAAGCTTCAAAGCTTGTGGAGTTGATGAGTTTGTGGGACAGAATCTTACCAAATGGAATGATGAGCTCATTATGCAGTTCTATTCTACAGCTCATTTCTATCCAGATGGTAGAATTATATGGATGTTTGAGGGTACAAGGTACCAATCAACTGTTGATGAGTGGGACAAGTTGATCAATGCCCTAGAAGAGTATGAGGATGATTTGGATGTGTATACCAAGAAGAAGAAGTACCACAACTCAATAGCAAACATGTACAAGGAGATCCCAGACAAAGCTTTGGAGACACACAAGCTTGGATCTATGCATTATCTGTTGTCTGGTCTGCCTACAATCAACACAATCTTAAGGCATACTCTATTACCCAAATCTGGAGATCACAAGATGATCAGAGGCCATTCAATCAACTTGCTGCAGATATTTGATGTTCCTAAAAAATTCAAGGTCATGAGTCTGATTGTTGAGACAATCAAGAGGACTGCTGCAGATCAGAAAAGATCTTGTGGGTATGCTCCATACATTCAAGTGCTCATCAACTCCAAGATGGGCACAAGCACTTACTCATTGGACAAGGAGCACCTACCTTTGCACCCAGAATTTGAGGATAACACAGTTGTGATGAATGAGGATGATCCTTCATCAGCAGAAGCACAAGAGAAGAGAGCAAAGGCAAAGGCAGAAAAGGCTGCAAGGATGCCAAGTGCTGAAGAAGCATCTCAAGTGTTCTTAAAGAGCAAACAAGATCAGCTAGGTTATCTGATTCAGGCAACTTTGAGGATTGAGAAGGGCTTGGCCACCGTGACTGAGAACCAGGAGAGCTTGGAGAGGATCATTGAGACAAAGTTTTATGATCTTGATCTGAAAGTAACTGAGATACATACTGCAGTCGAGCAGCTCCAGGAGGAAGCAGAGGAGAAGAGAGGGAAGGCAACTACGGATGCTTTTCAGCGAGTGCCAAGAAGTTAGAGGTCAGCTGCAGTGCCACTGCAAGATACAGGAGCTACTTCATCTGCACCAGCAATAGCTTCTGTGCCACCTCCAGCAACCACTACACCAGCTCCAACATCATCCACTGATGCCTTCATCCTTCGAGTTCTCTCTACACCACCTCCCGAAGACCAAGCCTGAGAGACGCATAACACTATGCATTTTCAAACTTTTTTTCTAACTTGTTGCCAAAGGGGGAGAAATGTATAGAGCATATGATTCGATAGAGAGTGTCTTGCTTCTTTGTCTCTCTTGCTATTTGGTTGAACTTTTGTGTGTGCTCGTTTGATACTTTTTATGTCTGTGTGTGAGATACTTGTATGATCATGTGTTTGATCATATTCAACTTTAATGCTTGCTTGGATGATCATTCACTTTACTTGATGATGAGTGCATGTTTTAATTCCTATCATTTTGAGCGCTCCACCAAGATGTATGTGACATGGAAGAGTAACCCATGATCCTAATTGATTGTGCATTTGCATTCAAAAGCAAATTTTAAATAATGCACAAATTTAGGGGGAGCTCTTGCTTATCACATACTTCTCAAAGCGACGATGTATTTAAATCTTATTATCATTTGTTGAAGATTTGATCTATATGTTGTCATCAATTACCAAAAAGGGGGAGATTGAAAGTGCAACTATCCCTGGGTGGTTTTGGTAATTACTAACAACATATAGCTCATTGAACTAATACCATTTGAAGATGACCATTTCAGAAAGTTCAATGATTGGCATGGCATGGATTAGAAATGTGGACCCCTCAAAATGCTAAGGACACACATTGTCTCAAGCTCAAGACTCTTCATTTTCATTTTAGTGATCCAAGATCACATTGAGTCCATAGGAAAATCCAATACTATTAAAAGGGGATGAGGTGTTGCTTAATGACTTACTTGCTCAAAATGCTTAGTGATATGCTCCAAAAACCCTCAACCACTTTCCCATATCCACATATGTCCCAAACCAAAAGTCAAACTCGGCCTCACCGAAATGTTCTATCCGGCGACACCGAGTTCACTTGACATAACCACTGCTAGAAACCCTCGTCATTTCGGTCTCACTGATAGGGATCTCGGTCTCACCGAGATGGGATTGCAAACTCTCTGTTTCCCTTTGTAACATTTCGGTCCAACCAAGATGAGCGATCGATCCCACTGAGTCAATGCAAACTCTCTGTTTCCCTTTCATAACGTTTCGGTCTCACCGAAATGAGCGAATCGGTCCCACCGAGTTTGCCTGACCAACTCTCTGGTTAGCTTATTACCAAAATCAATCCGACCAAGTTTGTGTAATCGGTCTCATCGAGATTACGTTATGCCCTAACCCTAATGAAATCGGTCCCGCCGAAAAGCCTAACATTCACATTTTGAACTGAATCGGTCTGACCGAGTTTTCTGATTGGGTCCCATCGAGTTTGGTAACATGAAGTGTGGAGGATATATATACCCCTTGACCCTTCCTTCATTAGCAAGGAGAGCCATCAGAATGTGCCTACACTTCCAGCATTCATTTTCTGAGAGAGAACCACCTACTCATGTGTTGAGACCAAGATATTCCATTCCAACCATATGAATCTTGATCTCTAGCCTTCCCCCAAGTTGCTTTCCACTCAAATCATCTTTCCACCAAATGCAAGTCTATGTGAGAGAGTTGAGTGTTGGGGAGACTATCATTTGAAGCACAAGAGCAAGGAGTTCATCAACAACACACCATCTATTACCTTTTGGAGAGTGGTGTCTCCTAGATTGGTTAGGTGTCACTTGGGAGCCTCCGACAAGATTGTGGAGTTGAACCAAGGAGTTTGTACGGGCAAGGAGATCGCCTACTTCGTGAAGATCTACCCTAGTGAGGCAAGTCCTTCATGGGCGTTGGCCATGGTGGGATAGACAAGGGTGCTTCTTTGTGGACCCTTCGTGGGTGGAGCCCTCCGTGGACTCGCGCAACCGTTACTCTTCGTGGGTTGAAGTCTCCATCAACGTGGATGTACGATAGCACCACCTATTGGAACCACGCCAAAAATCTCCGTGTCTACATTGCGTTTGCTCCCTCCAAACTCCTACCTTTACCTTCATATGCAAATGTTTTTATATTCCGCTGCTATACTCTTAGACTTGCATGTGTAGGTTGATTGCTTGACTTGTGCTAAGTTGCTAAAATATGCCAAGACTTAAAATTGGGAAAATGCTAGATTTTCATTTGGTCAAGTAGTCTAATCACCCCCCCTCTAGACATACTTTCGATCCTACACCCTTGAGGTGAACACATTGGGAGGCAAAACAATAAGCCCCTATCTTTCTATGTGTCCGGTTGAAACATTTTGCTCATGTGTATGCGGTGAGTGTTAGCAATCATATAAGACTATATGATGGTTGAGTATGTGGAGCTCTTACTTAAACTCTGTTGAATAAGTTGAATTGCAATTGCTTGGTGACTAAGAACATAGGTTGTTGGGTTTCAAGAGAATTCATTGTTTGAACCTTAACATGTGAATTGGTTACCACTATAACATGAGAAGTTTCATAAGAAAGAATTGTTGTTATGATGCTAGGAAAAGTGATTGAAATTATCATTGATCAAACTTGTGCACTTTGCTAGCATTCACACATAATAAATTATTTTTTTATCATTTACCTACTCGAGGACGAGTAGGAATTAAGCTTGGGGATGCTGATATGTCTCCAATGTATCTACAATTTATGAAGTATTCATGGCAATATATTATCATTCTTGGATGTTTTACAATCCTTTTATAGCAACTTTATATCATTTTTTGGGACTAACCTATTGACCCAGTGCCCAGTGCCAGTTGCTGTTTTTTGCTTTTTTTACATCACAGGAAATAAATATCAAATGGAGTCCAAACACCGCAAAACTTTTTGTGGATTTTTTGTGGGCCAGAAGACTCCCGATGGGCCAAAGCAGCACCTGGGGGTTCCCCGAGGGGGCCACAACCCACCAGAGCGCGCCAGGCCCCCCTGGCGCGCCCAGCTGGGTTGTGCCCACCTCCGTGGCCTCCCGTACCCCTTCTTTGCACTATAAATTCCCAAATATTCTGAAACCCCTCGGGGATAACCTAGATCAGAAGCTCCGCCGCCGCATGGCTTCGTAGCCACCAAAAACCAATCTCGACCCGTTCCAGCACCCTGCCAGAGGGGGGAATCATCTCTGGTGGCCATCTTCATCATCCCGGCGGCCACCATGATGAGGAGGGAGTAGTCCACCCTCGGGGCTGAGGGTTTGTACCAGTAGCTATGTGTTTTATCTCTCTCTCTCTCGTGGTCTATATCATGGGCTTTGTTAATATAGTCAGATCATATGATGTTTCACCCCTCTATACTCTTGTTGTGGTGAATTGAATCTTTACCCTTTGAAGTTTTGTCATGTCCGATTGAATATTCAGATTTGAGAACACATGATATATGTCTTGCGGTATGAATGCTTGAGGTGACAATTGGGTATCTTATTGATTCACTTCATATATGTTATGGCATTCAACCCACGGATTCCCATGGTGATATTGGGGTAATCTATGCATAGGGGTTGATGCATGTTTTTATTATCTTTTCTCCGACGAAAACTTTGGGGTCTCTTTATAATTCTTTGTGTGGATTGAGTATTATGAATATGAATATGCTTTGGTGTTATTCTAATACAAACTCTAGGATAGATCGAACGGAAAAAATAGCCTTGCGTTATTTTAGTATGAACTCTTGAATAGATCGAACAGAAAGAATAGCTTTGAGGTAGTTTCGTACCCTACAAACAATTCATATCTTTTGTTCTCCGCTAATAGGAACTCAGGAGTGATTCTTCATTACACTTTGAGGGATAATCATATGATCCAACTATGTTAGCATTGCTGGGAGATTGCACTAGTGAAGGTATGGACCCAAGGCCTTGTTTTTAAGCATTGAAACACCGGTTTTGTGCCCGTTTACTATATGCTACCTTGCTGTTTTTATTTATTTAGATTATCAAAATATATTTCTACCATCAATATTACACTTTTATCACCATCTCTTCGCCGAAGTAGTGCACCTATACAATTTTCCATTGTATTGGGTGTGTTGGGGACACAAGAGATTTCTTGTATTAGGTTGCAGGGTCGTTTGAGGGAGACCATCTTCATCCTACACCTCTCACGGATTGATAAACCTTAGGTCATCCACTTGAGGGAAAATTGCTACTATCCTACAAAACTCGGCGCTTGGAGGCCCAACATGTGTCTACAAGAATAAAGTTGCGTAGTAGACATCACACACGGTCCGGAGATAACAACCGTGTGTTATGAAACAGAAAAACCCTCGAGGCAGACTGATATTTTTGAGAGGGGGAGCCTCGTGGAGCCCAATGTACGTTGCGGATGTGTGCATGACAGGGGCACCGGCGTGGCACACGGTTAGTTTGAGTGAACTGTGTCTGTTGCATCATCCGACTTTTCTAATGTTCATAAATTTGGCGAAAAATGTCACGGGAGAGGGTCAGAACACGAATACACTTGCATGTGGACATAATTTATGTATCAAAAGGGTGGTTTGATTTTCAAATACCAAATGCAACTTCGATGTGGCACCTCTCTTGCAAAGCACACGGTATTGCTTCCCCCCACCCCCCTTGTATCGGCGCGAAGGGAATCCTAAGCTATGAATGCATGCCCCCTCCCCCCAACCGAGGTTCACCTAGAAAAGTGCGAAGTAGCTAGCAGCCCCCCTCCCTCGTGTTGGAACGAAGGTAATCCTAAGCTATGAATGCATGCCCCCCAACCGAGGTTCACCCTATCAAAGTGCAAAGCAGCTAGTAGCCCCCTCCCTCGTGTTGGCACGAAGGGAATCCTAAGCTATGAATGCATGCCCCCCAACTGAGGTTCAACCTAGCAAAGTGCGAAGTAGCTAGCAGGCCCCTCCCTTGTGTCGGCACGAAGGGAATCCTAAGCTATGAATGCATGCCCCCCAACCAGGTTCACCCAGCAATGTGCGAAGTAGCTAGCAGCCCCCTCCCTCGTGTCGGCACAAAGGGAATCCTAAGCTATGAATGCATGCCCCCCAACCGAGGTTCACCTTGCAAAGTGCGAAGTAGCTAGCAGCCTGATACGTCTCCAACGTATCTATAATTTTTGATTGTTCCATGCTATTTTATTATCAATCTTAGATGTTTTATAATCATTTTATAGTCATTTTATCTCATTTTTGGTACAAACCTATTGACATAGTGCCAAGTGCCAGTTGCTGTTTTTTTCCATGTTTTTACATCGCATAAAATCAATATCAAACGGAGTCCACATGCCATGAAACTTTACATAGATTTTTTATGGGCCAGAAGGAAGGCAATGGGCCCTGGTTGCACCCGAGGGGTGCCTCGAGGGGGGCACAACCCACCAGGGCGCGTCTGGGCCTCCTCTTTGCTCTATACAATGGCGCGCCAGGAGGCCCAGACGCGCCCTGGTGGGTTGTGCCCACCTCAGGCGCCCCCCAGACCGCCTCTTTGCTCTATAAATACCCCAAAAATACTAGAACCCTAGGGGAGTCGACGAAATATTTATCCAGCCACCGCAAAGTCCAAAACCACCATATCCAATCTAGACACCATAACGGATGGGGTTCAGCACCTCCATTTGTGCCTCTCCGATGATGCATGAGTAGTTCTTTGTAGACCTTCGGGTCCGTAGTTAGTAGCTAGATGACTTCATCTATACCTCTTGATTCTCAATACAATGGTCTCTTGGAGATCCATATGATGTAACTCTTTTGCGGTGTGTTTGTTGGGATCGATGAACTTCGAGTTTATGATCAGATCTATCTTTTTACATCCATGAAAGTATTTGAGTTTCTTTGATCTCTTTTATGCATGATCTCTTATATCCTCGTATTTCTTCTCCGATATTGGGTTTTGTTTGGCCAACTTGATCTATTTATCTTGCAATGGGAAGAGGTGCCCGGTAGTGGGTTCGATCTTACGGTGCTTGATCCCAGTGACAGAAAGGGAACTGACACGTATGTATCGTTGCTACTAAGGATAAAAAGATGAGATCTATATCTACCGCCATATAGATAAACGGATCTTGTCTACATCATGTCATCGTTCTTATTGCATTACTCCATTTTTTCATTAACTTAATACAGTAGGTGCATGCTAGATAGCGGTCGATGTCTGGAGTAATAGAAGTAGATGCAGGCAGGAGTTGGTCTACTAATCTTGGACGTGATGCCTATGTAATGATCATTGCCTGGATATCATCATAATTATTTGAAGTTCTATCAATTGCCCAACAGTAATTTGTTACCCACCGTTTGTTATTTTTCTCGAGAGAAGCCACTAGTGAAACCTACGGACCCCGGGTCTTCTTTCTCATATATTTGCCTTGTGATCTACTTTTCCTTTGCATTTTTATTCAGATCTATTAAACCAAAAATCCAAAAATACTTCTCTACACTTTATTTTATTTGCGATCTATTATTTCAATCTATTACAACTTTCTCCCGTCATCACGCAATTTGTGGCGCCGTACCCCGAAAGGGATTGACAACCCCTTTAACACGTCGGGTTGCGAGGTGTTGTTATTTGTGTGCAGGGGCTGTTTACATTGTGTTGCTTGGTTCTCCTACTGGTTTGGTAACCTTGGTTTCATAACTGAGGGAAATAACTACTGTTGCTATGCTACATCATCCCTCCCTCTCCAAGGAAATACCGACGTAGTTCCAGCTGCCATCAAGGAGAATTTCTGGCGCCTCATACGTCTCCGTCGTATCTACTTTTCCAAACACTTTTGCCCTTGTTTCAACTCTAACTTGCATGATTTGAATGGAACTAACCCGGACTGACGTTGTTTTCAGCAGAATTACCATGGTGTTATTTATGTGTAGAAACAAACATTCTCGGAATGACCTGAAACTTCACGGAGCAACTTTTTGGAAAATATGAAAAATACCTGCAAAAGATGAAGGCCAGGGGGCCCACCACCTGTCCACGAGGGTGGGGGGCGTGCCTGCCCCCCTAGGGCACGCCCCTACCTCGTGGGCCCCCTGTTGCCTCTCCGACTCCAACTCCAACTCCATATATTGTGTTTCGGGGAGAAAAAATCGCAGAGAAGAAATCATCGCGTTTTATGATACGGAGCCGGCGCCAAGCCCTAAAACCTCTCGGGAGGGCTGATCTGGAGTCCGTTTGGGGCTCCGAAGAGGGGAATCCGTCGCCATCGTCATCATCAACCATCCTCCATCACCAATTTCATGATGCTCACCGCCGTGCGTGAGTAATTCCATCGTAGGCTTGCTGGATGGTGATGGGTTGGATGGGATCTATCATGTAATCGAGTTAGTTTTGTTAGGGTTTGATCCCTAGTATCCACTATGTTCTGAGATTGATGTTGCTATGACTTTGCTATGCTTAGTGCTTGTCACTAGGGCCCGAGTGCCATGATTTCAGATCTGAACCTATTATGTTTTCATCAATATATGAGAGTTCTTGATCCTATCTTGCAAGTCTATAGTCACCTATTATGTGTTATGATCAGTTAACCCCGAAGTGACAATAATCGGGATACTTACCGGTGATGGCCGTAGTTTGAGGAGTTCATGTATTCACTATGTGTTAATGCTTTGTTCCGGTTCTCTATTAAAAGGAGGCCTTAATATCCCTTAGTTTTCGTAAGGACCCCGCTGCCACGGGAGGGTAGGACAAAAGATGTCATGTAAGTTCTTTTCCATAAGCATGTATGACTATATTCGGAATACATGCCTACATTACATTGACGAACTGGAGCTAGTTCTGTGTCACCGTAGGTTATGACTGTTACATGATGAACCGCATCCGACATAATTCTCCATCACTGATCCATTGCCTACGAGCTTTCCATATATTGTTCTTCACTTATTTACTTTCCTGTTGCTATTGCTATCATCACTACAAAATACCAAAAACATTACTTTTACTATTGTTACCTTTTTGCTACCGTTACCACTACTATCATATTACCTTGCTACTAAACACTTTGCTGCGGATATTAAGTTTCCAGGTGTGGTTGAATTGACAACTCAGCTGCTAATACTTGAGAATATTCTTTGGCTCCCCTTGTGTCGAATCAATAAATTTGGGTTGAATACTTTACCCTCGAAAACGGTTGCGATCCCCTATAATTGTGGGTTATCAAGACTATTTTACGGCGCCGTTGCCGGGGAGCATAGCTCTATTCTTTGAGTCACTTGGGATATATATCTGCTTATCATTATGAAGAACTTGAGAGATCCAAAAACCAAGCTCTATCCCTCAACTACGAGGGGAGGTAAGTGAAAGTGCGTTATATCAACTAGAGGGGGGGTGAATAGGCGATTTTTATGAAAGTCTTCAAAACGTGGAAGTTATGAAGACAAACGATAGAAATAAACCTATTACCATGCAGCGGAAGGTAGACTACACTAGGAAAGCCATAGTCAAGTGTTCAATGAAGTGAAAGCACAATGACTTAATAGCAGCAATGTAGTAAGGATCAGGTAGGAAGATATTATGAAGCCATACAGAGCATGCAGTCACTCAGTGAAGACAAAAGATAGTGCAAACATACAATGACTTCACAAGGAGCAACAGTAAGTAAAGGGAAGGGAAGATGAAACCAGTGACTCGTTGAAGACAATGATTTGTTGGACCAGTTCCAGTTGCTGTGACAACTATACGTCTGGTTGGGGCGGCTAGGTATTTAAACCTTAGGACACACAGTCCTGGACACCCAGTCCTGAACACGCAGCTCAGGACACCCAGTCCTCACCGTATTCCCCTTGAGCTAAGGTCACACAGACCTCGCACAATCACTCTGGTAAGTCTTCAAGGTAGACTCCCAAACCTTCACAGACTTCGTTCACCGGCAATCCACAATGTCTCTTGGATGCTCAGAACGCGACGCCTAACCGGCTGGAGGATGCACAGTCCTCAAGTGTAATAAGTCTTCAGATCACACAGACAAGAAGACTTAAGTGATGCCCAATTCTCTCTGGCTCTGGGTGGTTAGGGCTTTATCCTCGCAAGGAATTCTCTCTCAAAGGCTTCGAGGTGGGTTGCTCTCAAACGACAAAAGCCGTACTCTCAATCTGAGCAGCCAACCATTTATGGTTGTGGGGGGTGGGCTATTTATAGCCACTTGGCAACCCGACCTGATTTGTCCGAAATGACCCTGGGTCACTAAGGAACTGACACGTGTTCCAACGGTCAGATTTCAAACTCACACGACAACTTTACTTGGGCTACAAGCAAAGCTGACTTGTCCGACTCTGGACAAGATTCGCTCTCATAGTCTTCACTCGAAGACATAGGTTTTTGGTTAGGCATCACTTCAGTCAGTCTGACTGGTTCTCTTGGACCCCACTTAACAGTACGGTGGTTCCTATGACTCAACACAAAAGAAAAAGAACTAACAAAGATCTAAGTCTTCGAGCTCCATAGGCTTCATGTGGTGTCTTCTCTTGTCATAGTCTTCAATGTGAATATCTTCATATACCACCTTTGACTTCAATGTCTTCATACATTTTTAGGGGTCATCTCTGGTAGGAAAACCGAATCAATGAGGGACTTCTACCTGTGTTATCCTGCAATTCTCACAAACACATTAGTCCCTCAACTAGGTTTGTCGTCAATACTCCAAAACCAACTAGGGGTGGCACTAGATGCACTTACAATCTCCCCCTTTTTAGTGATTGATGACAAACTAGTTGAAGTTTTCAACGGGGAATATAATCTGTGAAATTGTAAAGGATAAGGAATTGTCTTCATAAGTTGCAAGGGCTTCCCCTGAAGATGTGCATATAGGTAATTTGCTTTTGGAATGCAAATGCACATGGCAGGTTGTACTTGTGGAGATCCACTTCAACTTATGATGACAATCCACTATGCATGTGAAAGTATATGAAGATAATGACATGCATAATGGAAAATGGACGTCTGCAGAATGATCTAAGTGCGGAATTTATCGTCGCACATGCGGAATTTATCATCGCAAAACAAAGTGGCAGATAAGTAGCAGACGACCATCGAGTTTAAGTGTTACAACTCAAAGAATCAAATGTAGCAAAATGAGAGTTGTAAGCACGAAGCAAAATATAAAGCACCCGCCCATATGGACCCGCTTGAAGACTATCAACCTCATATGCTTCTCCCCCTTTTGTCAGTAAGGACCAAAAAGGTTTGAAGACATAGAGCATCTACTCATTCCCATGCAGAGTAGGTGAAGTAGCAAGGTCGTTGGTGGTGTTTGGCGGTGCTGAAGAGCTTGGAGCAGAGTTGACGCGTGCTGAAGGAGGTGGTGGTGAAGTAGCATCATCTTCATCCTCGATAACTCTGGTAGTCACTGTTGCAGCAGATGAAGAGAACTCAGAGTCTTCAAGGGGTGAAGTTCCTAGCAGCACAGCTCTTCGAGGAGGTGTGGAGTCAAACTTGAATCGCTCAATGAAGCCATCCTCTTGGAGATCATCTTCAGAACACATCATCGTTAGCCCTTTCCATGTACGGCGACAGGTTTCATGGGCAACGAAAGCATTCCTGGTGGCAAGATTGCGAATGCGATTAACTTCCACCAAGAGGCTTTTCATCTGACGCTTCAGCCAGTCATGATGCCTATCCTGTTTCTGATGAAGAGCCACAAGAAGCTCTCGGTCGTTGAGAACACGAGTGCACTTCTTGGGTCTTGGAGCAGTTGTACTATCAGTGGCCTCAGTAGACGCAGGGTGTGGTGCACGTGTAGTGCCAGCCAAAGGATACACCCGAGTGACTGCTTCAACTCCTTCAATGTTCTGTGAGAAACTCTGATGCTCTGCATTCTGAAGACTTAGAGGTTCCTTTGCAGGCTCAGGATAGATGGCTTCAGTAGAGATATCCACATCAGGCAGAAAAATCCTATGATTGCGAGCAGATGGCTGATATGAGATATCAGAGTGAAGTTTAATTAGCCGCATTACCCATGGGGCGTAGAACTTCAAGCCAAACAGATCAGAGCCCGATGCAGCAAGTTGGCGGATGAATAAGTCTTGTGCATTGAAGCATTTTCCATGAAGAATATAGAAGACCAAATTCTTCATTGCACCCTCAAGCTTGGCATTTGGAGAGTGCCCTTTGATGGGCCAGAGAGTTCGCCTGATGATGTGATAGATGGTTCGTGGCAGATACTCAAGGTATTCAACAAAGAACTCTGTTGGATAAGCAGCATCTTGGGGCAATAGCTTCATCATGCTGAGCATCTGACTCATATCAGGTTCCGGCCTCTTAAAGATGCTCTCAATAGCTTCACTATGCAGCTGACAGCCATGCTCGTAGAGATCGCCAGGAGTGGGCAAACCAGTGAGCTCAATGGTGTCAAATGCATTGGCTTCGTGATGAACATTTCCGGTCATCCACTCCAGGACCCAAGTCTTCGGATCTCTGCTGTACCCACGGATGTGAAGTGTGGCATAGAATTGGAGCAGCAGCTCTTCATTCCAATGCTCTTGGTCAGTAACGAACGGCAGCAGTCCAACTTCCTTGAAGCAATCCAAAGCTTCTTCCAGACAGGGCAGACCAGCTATGGCTTCAATGTCAAGGCGCTTGTGTGGGAAGATGCGACCTTGGTTGTAAAGAATGCATGAGTAATAGCTTCGCTAAGGATAGCTCCAGAACCGATCAGATGATATCCTTTCCCTTGAGTAGGGGTTCCTGGAGCTATCAAAGAATGTGTTGTCTGCCCTGAAGCCATTGATATTGAAGGAGCCAGGTGCTGATGCAGGACCTGGGAACCTTGGCAGTCTTGGGATTGGCTTCTGTACCTGAGGCCTGTGCTCAACATGATAGTCGAACCGGGGACCGGCAGCAGACTCAGGAACAGAAGTGACGGGATCAGTGGCTTCGTTGTCTTCTTCTTCCGTTGGGGAGGGCTCCACATTAGCTTCATTGGTGGTTGTGGCAGCCGCAAGATTTTCATCCTCCACTTGACGAGCTGGAGGGTCGGTCACAGGCACGTTCTCCTTGAGAACTGCTTCTTGTTGGGACAGGGGAGTGGGAACTTGTGGGACTTCTTCTTCCGCGGCTGATGCAGCCAGATTGTCTTCAGCAGAGACTTGAGGCCTTGGACCTTTGTGAAGCCTGCGCAACGCGGGCGACGCCTGTGGAGTTCGAGTGGGCTTGGCCTCAAAGTCTTCTTCCTCTTGTGGGCGATCCGCCCATGAAGCATCCTATGCAATTGGCGTCAGTAGACGACCAATGCTGATGAGTTCGCTGTTCTAAGGAAGGACCGCACCATCTTCTACATTGTCATGTTAACCAATGTCTTCAGCAGCGATGGGATCAGCTGCTGGAAAGTCTTCAGCTTCATGAGCCTCTATGGAAGCAGGCCCATGGATGGTCAGTTGGCGTTCAACTTCAGGATAGACCATAGAAATGGGTTCAACTATCAAGGGCTCTGTGGAAGCAGCCCGATCTTTCTTGGTCTTCCTCTTCTTCTTGGTGGGGGCAGTTGGAGAGGCTTCAGAATGTTTCCTCTTCCTGGCTTTAGCCTCAGCAGTCCTTGTCTTCTTGAGCTCTGAAGCTGTTGACCAGCTTTTTGGCTTCGAGCCAGTCATTTTAGTTGGGAAGCCAATAGGAACTGCTTCCTGCCTTGGTGCGTCAGGTTCAGCCGTAGCAGGCTTCTTCTTCTTCTTTGCGGCCATCCTGGGGTCGATGCCAGGACGCCCAAGGGCCTTGCGCTTCTCAGCCTCATTGTAGGCTTGCACACATCTGTCAGCCAGAGTCTTCATGCGCTCATGCGAACCCTGAGCTTCTGCACGTTTCTTTACAAAGGCTTCCTTGAGCTCGTGCATCGTACTCTTGAAGTTCTTCACTTCCTACACGCTGAGCTTGGCCATATGCTTCTTGAACTGAGCCTTTTCATAGTCAATCTTTTGCTTCAGTTCAACAATGCGCTGGGCAATAGCGAGTTCTGAAGCAATGGCGCCTTAGAAGGCAACACTGAGGCCAATTGGTAGCTGCAGATCTTCAAAGCTGATGTTTCGCGTGTCAAACCACTCGTCAATGAAGTTGTGGATGATGGTCACATCAAAGAGAGGCAGATCATTGAAGATTTCTGCTTCTTCTTTGCTCTTGATGAGTTTCTCAAGAGCGTCATCTACTAGATCTTCATTACTTGATAGATCAATGTCGTCATTACGCAGAATGGCAGCAGCAGTTAGCTCTTGTCCGGTGTGAGGCAGAGGCATCTTGACTTTCTGGGGCTTGGAGATGCGAGATAAATCTTCGGACTGCACACTGTCTTCAGGAGGTGCAGTTGCCAGTGGCTTCGCCCTTGAGATTTTTGGTGAGGGGGCAGGCTTTGAAGCTTTAGGCTTCTTCATCTTCTTTGTCTTCGGCGCTGCAGGAGCTTCTTCTGATTCAGTGTCAGCTGCAGGCTCATTCACTGCAGTCCCTTGAACTAAGATGCAGGTGATGAGGCCTTCAAGGTTGTAGAAAGGACCGATGACATTGGGTTCTGCATCTCGTGTGCCATCTGCCCTTGGTGCTGAGGAACCAGGGTTGAAGTCTAACCCCAAAGTCTTCTTGTTCTGCTTCGCTGAGTTCTGGGCAAACTAGAAGTTGCGCTTGAACAGATTGTCGTCACGACACCATAGTAGTCACGATGGGTGTGCATCAGCTGGTTGTGGTCCATGGACCATGCAGGGATAGAAGCCTTGAGCAATGGCTTCATCTCTGGACCTGGGTAGAAGATTCTTGTATTGGATGTCTCCCCACGGTCTCTTGATGGCATTTTTCTCAGCATATTCTTGGGTTACAAATCGGTATTTGAACCATTGTTCTGCCCAATATCTTCGAATCCATTGGATTCGGGTCTTGCGCTGATTGTAATCCTCTTCAGGATCTGTCTTGTACAGTTCTGAGAGTTCATCTGGCAGATCTCTGGATGTTTCTCCATGACGCTTTCTGCCACCCTTCCTTGCTACTTTCTCTGAAGCCATAAACTTTAACTTGAAAGGCTTCAACACGTTCAAAGGCTTCAAAGGTTTTCGCTTGCTGGACCAACAGGAACTGGCTTCGAGAGAATTAATGTGATGCTGTAAGAATTCTGCAAATGAATGCAGACTATGAGAACCAAAGGATTCTCCCACAGACATGTACCTGTGATAGCATTAAGGTGCGAGGGAAGGGGAAGAGGTCATATGCATTCTCAGAAGATTTTGAAGATAAATCAGTTTAGAAGACATTGACCTCATTTTGCGAAGACATTCACTCATAGATAAGGAGTTGGTTCCAGATTTGTACGAATCCACAGATCAGTACAAGTGAGGAATCTAACTATTTTGTGAAGCATAAGTGAATATACTAGGCATGTTATGAGATGCAGTATGAGAGAGATCCATAGGATCAACGGTGCTGTAAAAAGGAAGTTTTATTTACCACAGTAAGAACTGCTAGACGAAGTGGAAGATGAGGTCGAGCAGTTCGATCTTCCGTGCCCTAACTTGGCGACGGAGGACACCTACGGCGACGGCGGAGAGGACGCTGTCCGCGGTCGGTGTGAAGACGGTGTCAGAGAGGTTGCGGCAGCGAAGCGCTTCGTCGCCGGCGTCGTCGAGGGCTAGCGGTGGCGCTAGGGTTCGTGCGAGAGTGGAAGAAGAGATAATGACCGCTGTGAAGTGTGTATTTATAGGTACATGGGCGGCACTGTAGTATTACATAGGTGCCCCTGGCAATTTGCATCTGAGGAACACGTGGCCATTATGCGGAATTTTGGGGTTTGTTCCACGTCCCACGCACGCCTTGATTGTCAGGTGGTCGTTCCTACTTCATGTGGAGGAATGAGCATTGAAAACGGACTTAATGGTTGTCTCTGTCTCTTCTGCTGACAAGGACGCAGAGAAGACATTTGACAGTTTCAGTAGAATGCATATGATTTGGAGAGATAGAATTTGAGATAGAAAGCATAGAGAGGTTAGGTCTGATCACATTCACTTAGTTCAAAAGATTCAACAATGAAGACATAGCTATAAGTGAATGTTGTAGAGGACAGAACACTAATATATATATATATATATATATATATATATATATATATATATATATTTAATCAACATAGTGAAGATAATCATGAAGATATGTTGAGATCGAAGCCAAACCAAATGTGAAGACATTGCAAGGTAACGTCATGAGTGAAACACTTCAAAATAGAACATTTGGTGGTGGCGTTACCCACCGTATAGGAAGTATTAGACCCAGACACGGCGCACAATTATCAGGGCGCTCCGAAGTCAAATTCCACATTAATGTATTCACACTTAGAATGTATGTCTTCATTGATTGAAGATATACTTTACTTCGTATGTTGCACATCTAAGTCATCAATATGCATAAGGGTTAGGATGTGTGCCTGATCATAGGACATTTGAGGATTCCAGGATATTTAGCTCACACCGTAACTTGCAAAATCTCTTCTCATCCAAGGGCTTGGTGCAGATATCTGCCAATTGCTCTTCAGTGTTGACGTGTATGATATCAATATCTTCCTTCACAACATGATCTCTTAGAAAGTGATGACGAATTTCAATGTGCTTTGTCTTCGAGTGCTGAACTGGGTTGTTGGCGATCTTGATGGCGCTTTCATTGTCGCAGTAAAGTGGCACTTGCTTCAGATGAATGCCATAGTCCTTGAGTGTTTGCTTCATCCACAGAAGCTGAGCGCAGCAAGATCCAGCAGCAATGTATTCAGATTCAGCAGTGGAGAGAGATACACAGTTCTGCTTCTTTGAAGACCAACATACAAGTGATCGTCCTAGAAAGTGACATGTGCCTGATGTAGACTTGCGATCAACTTTGTCACCAGCATAATCAGCATCCGAGAATCCAACTAGATCAAACTCTGAGCCCTTTGGATACCATAATCCTAGAGTTGGGGTGTGAGCCAAATATCGAAGAATTCGCTTCACAGCTAAGTGATGCGACTCCTTTGGTGCCGCTTGAAATCGAGCACACATGCAAACACTAAGCATAATATCTGGCCTAGATGCACATAGATAAAGTAAAGAACCAATCATGGAGTGGTATACCTTTTGATCGAACTCTTTACCATTGTCGTCGGGACCCAGATGATGTTTGGCTGGCATTGGTGTTGTGAAGCCTTTGCAGTCTTGCATACCGAACTTCTTCAGGCAATCTTTGAGATACTTCTCTTGAGATATGAAGATGTCGTTGCGTTGTTGTCATATTTGAAGACCGAGGAAGAACTTCAGCTCTCCCATCATGGACATCTAATATTGCTCTTGCATCATATATCCAAACTCTTCACTGTACTTATGATTGGTGCAGCCGAAGATAATGTCATCCACATATATTTGGCACACAAACAGTTCACCATCATATGTCTTCGTGAAGAGAGTGGGGTCAAGGGAACCAGGTATGAAGCCTTTGCTCTTCAGGAAGTATTTGAGTGTGTCACACCAGGCCTGAGGGGCTTGTTTGAGGCCATACAGTGCCTTGTTGAGCTTGTATACCATGTCAGGATGTTTTGGATCTTCAAAGCCAGGCGGTTGTGCAACATACACTTCTTCTTCAACCTTGCCATTGAGAAAAGCACTCTTCACATCCATTTGATATAGAAGTATGTTGTGATGATTTGCATAGGCCAGCAGTATGCGTATGGCTTCAAGTCTAGCCACAGGAGCAAATGTTTCATCGAAGTCAATGCCTTCCACTTGAGTATATCCTTGAGCAACGAGACGAGCTTTGTTTCTGACAACTTGACCATGCTCATCTTGCTTGTTGCGATATATCCATTTGGTGCCTATTATATTGTGCTTTCGTGGATCAGGACGCTTAACTAGTTCCCATACATTATTCAGCTCAAACTGTTGAAGCTCTTCATGCATAGCTTGAATCCATTCAGGTTCCATGAAGGCTTCTTCAACTTTCTTGGGTTCTGTTATTGAGACGAATGCGAAGTGCCCACAGAAATTTGCTAGCTGAGTTGCCCTTGAACGAGTGAGTGGACCGGGTGCATTGATGCTATCAATTATTCTTTCAATCTGCACTTCATTGGCAACGCGAGGATGTACATGGCGAAGACTTTGCTCTTGCTGATCATTGTCGTTGTTAGAAGGAATGTCTTCAGGCTGAGCATTGTCTTCATGTTGATCAGGTGCTGAGATGATGAGTTCTTCTTCAGGATGAGCTTCAGAAGGTATAATTTCTCCAGTTCCCATTAGCTTGATTGATTCACTGGATGGAACTTCATCTAGCACATTTGGCAGTTACTCTCTTTGTGAACCATTGGTCTCATCGAACCGCACATCCACTGTTTCAACCACTTTGTAATGAAAGAGATTGAACACTCTGTAGGAGTGTGAATCCTTTCCATATCCAAGCATAAAACCCTCATGTGCTTTTGGTGCAAACTTTGAGGTGTGATGTGGGTCCTTGATCCAGCACCTTGCGCCAAATACTCTGAAGTAACTGACATTTGGCTTCTTGCCAGTAAGGAGCTCCTAAGATGTCTTGTTCAGAAGCTTGTGAAGATAAACACGATTGATTGTATGGCATGCAGTATCAATGGCTTCAGGCCAGAATTTTCTTGGGGTCTTGTATTCATCTAGCATCGTTCTAGCCATCTCAATGAGTGTTCTATTCTTGCGTTCGACGACGCCATTCTGTTGTGGCATGTACGGGGCTGAGAATTCATGTGTGATGCCCAAGGTATCAAGATATGTATCAAGGCCAGTGTTCTTGAATTCAGTGCCATTGTCACTTCTGATGTGCTTTATCTTGGCACCATAATTGTTCATAGCTCAATTGGAGAAGCGTCTAAAGACATCCTGCACTTCAGTCTTGTAAAGGATTATGTGCACCCAAGTGTATCTAGAGTAATCATCAACAATAACGAAGCCATAGAGGCATGCAGTAGTAGTAAGAGTTGAGTAATGAGTGGGACCGAAAAGATCAATGTGAAGCAGTTCGAAGGGTCGAGTAGTGGTCATGATTGTCTTCGAAGGATGTTTGGCCCTCGTCATCTTCCCTGCTTCACAGGCACCACATAAGTGGTCTTTCTTGAACTTGACACCCTCGATGCCTATGACATGCTTCTCCTTCGCAAGGGTGTGGAGGTTCCTCATGCCAGCATGCCCAAGCCTCCAATGCCAGAGCCAGCATTCTGAAGCTTTTGCTAGAAGACATACGGCAAGCTGTGGTCCTGCTGAGAAATCTACTACATACAGATCATCTTTTCGATACCCTTCAAACACTAGAGACTTGTCAGATTCCATTAGTACAAGGCAACGATATTTTCCAAATATTACGATCATTTTCAAATCGCAAAGCATTGAGACAGACATTAAGTTGAAGCCAAGGGATTCAACAAACATGACTTTGTCCATGTGTTGATCCCTTGAGATTGCAACTCTACCTAGACCCAATACCTTACTTTTACCAGTGTCAGCAAATGTGATGTGGCTCTTGTCGGATGGACGTAAGGTTGAGTCCATAAGAAGACTTCTTTTGCCAGTCATATGATTTGTACACCCACTATCAATAATCCATTCTGAAGACGCTGGTGTCGTACCCTACAGTGCAATTAGGGGGATAGGCTTCACCAAGAGCATTGTGAAGCAAAAACATTTGACGAACCAATGGGTTATGAAAGCTTAGATCCAGATTAGGACTAATAGGGAGAGTAGCAAGCGATTTAGGAATGAAGTACATAGTAAGACCATTCGGGCATTTGATCTTGCGCCCTACAAGATGTTTAAGGTCCCCAGCAATGGCGTCAGACGATTTTGGTTTTCTGCTGGAGACCTTTCCCTGCAAAAGAGAGTTAAGCTTTCTTAGCCACACACATCTTCAAGGGTGGCTGAGAAGCAATAAGTCTAAGTGCAGCATCTGAGAATTTTGGCTTTGGATCCCTAGCAAACAGTCTTGCAGGCGGACAATAGTACTCATAAGAATAAGCAGAATAGTTCTTGGTCTTATGAACATGGCGGTTTGATGAACCGCTCTCATATTCATATGCCTGAGTATGGTTTCCCTGCAAAACATTTGCGTTAGTGCGACTCAGGTGAGTCCTCTGTCTGTATGAAGCCTTTGGACCGTATGAAGCCTTTGGTCTGAGGTTTGTCTTCTTCACGTGAGGTGTCATGATGACATTCACAGGAAGATTCTCCAGACACCTTTTCGGAACCCAGATCTTCTTCATAGGCGGTCCATTCCTGCAGTTAGTACCAACGTACCTGGCAAACACTTCACCATTCTGATTCTTAAACAGTATATAGTTTGCATCAAAGGATTCATCAATGATAATGGGGTTAGCACAGGTGAAGCCAGATAGATTGGATGGGTCTGCTGAAGGTTCCTTTGCAGCAACCCACATGGTTTTGGGGTACTGCTCAGGTTTCCAGTAAGATCCATCAGCATTCATTTTCCTTACGAACCCAACACCCTCTTTCCTCGGGTTTCGGTTCAGAATCTGCTTTTTGAGGACATCACATAGTGTCTGATGCCCTGTAAGACTTTTGTACATCCCTGTTTCAAGCAATGTCTTCAACCTAGCATTCTCATCAGCAATAGCAGTGGTATCCTCAGCAGAGGGGTTAGTTACCACATCAACAGTTGAAGATATTGCAATAGTAGTAGCAGTAGAACATTCAGCAACAGAAGTAGCATTATCACGCTCAATGCATTTAAGACATGGTGGTTCAAATCCTTCCTGAGCGGGACTGATCTGTTTGGAGTGAAGTGACTTGTTTTCCTTTTGAAGATCTTCATGAACCGCTCTCAATTTCTCAAGATCTTGCTTCCTTTGAAGATAATCATAGGAAAGCTTTTCATGAGTTGTTGAGAGAGTTTCATGACGACTTTCAAGTTCCCGATACTTAACGTGAAGATTTTTTATGTCTTCAATTAAGGATTCAGATCGAGTCATTTCAGCACCTAACTGATCATCGCTTCTGTCTAACAGTTTTTGAATATGTTCCATAGCTTTCTGCTGTTCAGTTGCAATTTTAGCAAGTGTTTTGTAGCTGGGTTTTGAATCACAATCAGAGTCATCGTCACTAGATGTTTGATAGTGAGTAGTGCGTGTGTTTACCTTGGCACCGCGAGCCATGAAGCAGTAGGTAGAAGCGGAGTACTCCTTGTCATTTGCATCGGTGTCGGTGACGAGGTCATTGTCTTCACTATTGAAGATGGACTTGGCAACGTATGCTGTAGCCAGACTTGCGACGCCTGAATCGGACTCCTCCTCAGACTCCACCTCCGCCTCCTCAGAAGCAGACTCCTCCTCCGAGTCCATTTCCTTGCCAACAAACGCACGTGCCTTGCCAGATGAGCTCTTCTTGTGTGATGAAGACTTTGAGGAAGACTTGGACGAAGACTTTGAGTATTTCTTCTTATTCTTGTCGTCAGAGTCATATTCCTTGCTCTTCTTCTTCTTTTTGTTCTCATTGTCCCACTATGGACACTCAGAGATGAAGTGGCCAGGTTTCTTGCACTTCTGACATGTTTTCTTCTTGTAGCCATGAGCAGAAGCTTCATCATTCCTTGAGCTTGATCAGGAAGACTTTCTGAAGCCTTTCTTCTTGGTGAATTTTTGGAACTTCTTCACAAGCATAGAAAGTTCTCTTCCAATATCTTCAGGATCATCAGAACTGCTGTCAGATTCTTCTTCAGATGAGGAGACAACTTTTGCCTCCAAGGCACGAGTTCGCCCATAGTTTGGACCGTAGATATCTCTTTTCTCAGAAAGCTGAAACTCATGTGTGTTGAGCCTCTCAAGTATGTCAGATGGATCGAGTGTCTTGAAATCAGGACGTTCTTGAATCATCAGGGCTAGGATGTCAAACAAACTATCAAGTGATCTCAGTAGTGTCTTGACGACTTCATGTTTGGTGATCTCAGTAGCGCCGAGGGCTTGAAGCTCATTTGTGATGTCAGTGAGTCGGTCAAAAGTGTGCTGGACATTCTCATTGTCATTTCGCTTGAAGCGGTTGAAGAGGTTGCGAAGGACACTGATTCTTTGATCTCTCTGGGTTGAGATGCCTTCATTGACCTTAGAGAGCCAGTCCCAGACCAGCTTAGATGTCTTCAAAGCACTCACACGGCCATACTGTCCTTTGGTCAGGTGACCACAGATGATATTCTTGGCAGTAGAGTCCAATTGAACAAATTTCTTGACGTCAGCAGCAGTGACACCTTCTCCAGCCTTGGGAACGCCGTTTTCGACGACATACCATAGGTCGACGTCAATGGCTTCGAAGTCCAGTTGAAGACAATGATTTGTTGGACCAGTTCCAGTTGCTGTGACAATTGTACGTCTGGTTGGGGCGGCTAGGTATTTAAACCTTAGGACACACAGTCCCGGACACCCAGTCCTAAACACGCAGCTCAGGACACCCAGTCCTCACCGTACTCCCCTTGAGCTAAGGTCACACAGACCTCGCCCAATCACTCTGGTAAGTCTTCAAGGTAGACTCCCAAACCTTCACAGACTTCGTTCACCGGCAATCCACAATGTCTCTTGGATGCTCAGAACGTGACGCCTAACCGGCTGGAGGATGCACAGTCCTCAAGTGTAATAAGTCTTCAGATCACACAGACAAGAAGACTTAAGTGATTCCCAATTCTCTTTGGCTCTAGGTGGTTAGGGCTTTATCCTCGCAAGGAATTATCTCTCAAAGGCTTCGAGGTGGGTTGCTCTCAAATGACAAAAGCCACTTGGCAACCCGACCTGATTTGTCCGAAATGACCCTGGGTCACTAAGGACCTGACAGGTGTTCCAACGGTCGGATTTCAAACTGACACGGCAACTTTACTTGGGCTACAAGCAAAGCTGACTTGTCCGACTCTGGACAAGATTCGCTCTCATAGTCTTCACTCGAAGACATAGGTTTTTGGTTAGGCATCACTTCAGTCAGTCTGACTGGTTCTCTTGGACCCCACTTAACAGTACGGTGGTTCCTATGACTCAACACAAAAGAAAAAGAACTACGAAAGATCTAAGTCTTCGAGCTCCATAGGCTTCATGTGGTGTCTTCTCTTGTCATAGTCTTCAAATGTGAATATCTTCATATACCACCTTTGACTTCAATGTCTTCATACATTTTTAGGGGTCATCTCTGGTAGGAAAACCGAATCAATGAGGGACTTCTACCTGTGTTATCCTGCAATTCTCACAAACACATTAGTCCCTCAACTAGGTTTGTCGTCAATACTCCAAAACCAACTAGGGTGGCACTAGATGCACTTACAGTAAGGAACTGCCATCTAGCTCTGCACTTGATTCACCTTCTGTTTTGACTAAGCTTGCGACACCTACACCTGCTTCACTATTCGTTCTACTATGTCGCATGTTATTGATGATGCCACTTCTGCTATGCATGATACTTATGATGAAACTACTTCGATGCTTGATACTACTGTGCCACTTGGTAAATTTCTTGGTGAACAACTTGCTAGAGCTAGAGAAATTGAAAATATTGAGTCTTATGATAGTGATGAAAGTGATGATGAAGAATAACTTGTTATTCCTAAGGGTTATGTTTTTGATCAAGAAGCTTCTTTAGCTATTTTAGCTTGCAAAATAGAATGAACTCAAATGTTATTAGCTAAATGGAGTAAGCAATCTCTAAATGCTAGAATGAAACCTGACCCTGCTTTTGCTACTTCACCTATCTTTGTTACTGATAAGGATTATGAATTCTCTGTTGATCTTGATATAATTACTTTGGTTGAATTTGCTCCTTTTCATGGTTATGAATCTGAAACTGTTGTGGCACATCTTACTAAATTTAATGATATAGCCACCCTGTTCACTAAAGATGACAGAACTCGTTACTTTTACATCCTAAAAATATTTCCGTTCTCATTAAAGGGTGATGCTAAGATATGGTTTCATTCTCTTGATCCTGGTTCTGTGCGTAGTCCCCAGGATATGATTTATTACTTCTCTGCTAAATATTTCACTGCTCATAAGAAACAAGCTTCTTTAAGGGATATATATAATTTTGTGCAAATTGAAGAAGAGAGTCTCCCACAAGCTTGGGGGAGGCTTCTCCAATTACTTAATGCTTTGCCTGATCATCCTCTTAAGAAAAATGAAATACTTTATATCTTTTATAATGGACTAACCGATGCCTCCAGAGATTACCTGGATAGTTGTGTTGGTTCTGTTTTCAGGGAAAGAACACCGGATGAAGCTAAAATTCTATTGAATAATATGTTGACAAATGAAAACAATTGGACACCTCCGGAGCCAATTCCTGAGCCTATTCCTAAACTAACTCCGAAGAAGAGGGGTATTCTATTTCTCAGTCCTGAAGATATGCAAGACGCAAAGAAATATATGAAAGAAAAAGGTATTAAAGCCGAAGATGTTAAGAATTTACCTCCTATTGAAGAAATACATGGTCTTAATTTACCGCCTGTTGAAGAAACATATAATCTTAATCCATTACCTATTGAAGAAACTCATGGTCTTGATAACCCGACACAGGTAGTAAAGGTAAATTCTCTCTACAGATATGATAAAGCTGAAATCCCATTTACTAAATTTGCTAGCCCATTCTTAGATGAGTTTGATAAATTTATGGCTAAGCAAGAAGATTTTAATGCTTATTTTGGTAGACAATTGAAATGCAATTCAAATATGGTTGAACACTTGGGTGATTATATGGCTAATGTTAAAGGTGAACTTAAACTTATTAGCAAACATGCTTCTATGGTTACCACTCAAGTAGAACAAGTACTTAAAGCTCAAAATGATTTGCTCAATGAATTGAATAGTAAGATAATGATAATGTTGTTAGAGTTATGACTAGAGGTGGTAAGGATGACTCAGGAACCTTTGTATCCTGAAGGCCACCCTAAGAGAATTGAGCAAGATTCTCAGAGAAATAATATAGATGCACCTAGTCCTCTAAAAGGAAGAAAAAGAAAAATGATAGGACTTTGCATGCTTCTAGTGAACCTATTACTGAAACACCTGAGAATCCAAACGATATTTCTATTTCTGATGCTGAAACACAATCTAGTAATGAACCTGAAACTAGTGATAATGTTAATGATAATGTTCCATGATGATGCTCAACCTAGTAATGATAACGATGTAGAAACTGAACCTGTTGTTGATCCTGATAACCCACAATCAAATAATCAACGTTATGATAAGAAAGACTTTGTTGCTAGGAAACACGGTAAAGGAAAGAGAGCCTTGGGTTCAGAAACCCATGCCTTTCCTCCCAAACCATCCAAGAAAAAGGATGATGAGGATTTTGAGCGCTTTGCTGAAATGATTAGACCTATCTTTTTGCGTATGTGATTAACTGATATGCTCAAAATGAATCATTATCCTAAGTATATGAAAGATATTGTTACAAATAAAAGAAAGATACCGGAAGCTGAAATTTCCACCATGCTTGCTAATTATACTTTTAAGGGTGGAATACCAAAGAAACTTGGAGATCCAGGAGTACCAACTTTACCATGCTCCATTAAAAGAAACTATGTTAAAACTGCTTTATGTGATCTTGGAGCCGGTGTTAGTGTTATGCCTCTCTCTTTATATCGTAGCTCGATTTGAATAAGTTGACACCTACTGAAATATCTTTGCAAATGGCTGATAAATCAACTGCTATACCTGTCGGTATTTGTGAGGATGTGCCTGTTGTAGTTGCAAACGTTACTATTTTAACAGACTTTGTTGTTCTTGATATTCCTGAGGACGATAGTATGTCTATTATTCTTGGAAGACCCTTTTTGAATACTGCAGGGGCTGTTATTGATTGCACTAAAGGCAATGTCACTTTTCATGTTAATGGTAATGAGCATATGGTACACTTTCCGAGGAAACAACCTCAAGTTCATAGTATCAACTCTATTGGAAAATTCCATCGATTATATTTGGAGGTTTTGAATTTCCTCTTCCTACTGTCAAGAAGAAATATGATATTCTTATTATTGGGGATGTGCATATCCCCGTCGAGGTAACATAGTGTTATTCGAAATTTCTCCGGTTCCATGTTATTCGGAATGAGTTCGTTAACAAGACTTGATCAACCTTGTTAGTGGATTCCTTTTGATGAGCATGAGATGGATGAAACTAGAAGGCACAACCTTCTGTACCCTCCTCTTACTTTCTGTTATTTATATTAATAAAATAAAAAAGTATTTTTCTGTCTATTATCTGATTTATCCATGCAATATAAAAATACCCCGAAAATAAAAGCTCTCCAAATGCCCTGAAATTTAAATAGATTTTTCTGAAATATTTGAGAATATTTGGCACTGAGAACACAACAGGAGGAGCTGGCACCTGGCCACGAGGGTCAGGGGCGCGCCCTACCCCCCTGGGTGCGCCCCCTGCCTCGTGGGCCCACGGTGGCCCCCTCCCTTTCACAAGTCTACAAATAAAATAAGTCATACAAGCATCATATTACAAGCCAGGGCCTCGAAGGCTCAAATACAAGACTCGATCATAGACGAGTTAGCGGAAGCAACAATATCTGAGTACAGACATAAGTTAACAGTTTGCCTTAAGAAGGCTAGCACAAACTGGATACATATCAAAAGAGGCGCAGTCCTCCTGCTGGGATCCTCCTAAACTACTCCTGGTCGTCGTCGTGGGCTGCACGTAGTAGTAGTAGTAGGCACCTCAGTGTAGTAGTAGTCGTCATCGACGGTGGCATCTGGCTCCTGGGCTCCATCGTCTGGTTGCAGCAATCGGGTATGGAAGGGGAAAAAGGGGGAGTAAAGCAACCATGAGTACTCATCCAAAGTACTCGCAAGCAAGGAGCTACACTACATATGTATGCATTGGTATCAAATGGAAAATGCTATCATATGTGGACTGAACTGCAGAATGCCGGAATAAGAGGGGGATATCTAGTCCTATCAAAGACTACGCTTCTGGTAACCTCCATCTTGCAGCAGAAGAAGAGAGTAGATGGGTAAGTTCACCCAGTATCATCGCATAGCATAATCCTAACCGATGATCCTCCCTTCGTCGCCCTGTGAGAGAGCGATCACCGGTTGTATCAGGCACTTGGAAGGGTGTGTTTTATTAAGTATCCGGTTCTAGTTGTCTTACGGTCAAGGTACAACTCCGCTTCGTCCTTTTACCGA
This sequence comes from Triticum aestivum, assembly GCF_018294505.1. NCBI lineage: Eukaryota > Viridiplantae > Streptophyta > Magnoliopsida > Poales > Poaceae > Triticum > Triticum aestivum. Next base: position 438,781,252 of record NC_057812.1, on the reverse strand, counting down.
TGGACACAGCTATTCGAATAGATCAAATTCCCTGTAGGGGTGCACCACATTTCCCAACACGCTCGATCCCCTTTGTCCGGACACACTTTTCTGGTCATGCCCGACCTCGGAAGATCAACACGCCGCAGCCCTACCTAGGCACAACAGAGAGGTCAGCACGCCGGTCTAAATCCTATGGCGCAGGGGTCTGGGTCCATCGCCCTTTGCACACCTGCATGTTGCGAACGCGGCCGGAGAGCAGACCTAGCAACCTCCATTACAAAGGAAGTTGCATTACGCGGTGCATGTTTATAAAGAATAGGCGAGGGGAGCTTAATACAAATTGTTCTGTTGATAAACATCATCCGGAGAGCTATGTACCTTGCTGCGCTCCTTCTGCTTATTTGATTGTATGCGCAGGCCAGTACCTCGTCTACCGGGGACATTCACCGGCCTACCTGGGAACCCCTGCACCAGCCAGCAGAGCTAGAGTCGGAAACCACCAGTTGATCCTCCACGATAGTCTAATACCAGTGGGATCCTCGGAGGATGATTGGCCAACCAATGGCAATTAGAGTCTTCTTCATCGGCAGTACGACCCCAACGTACTATTATGGATATCCGCCAGGGCCAGCCGTGGCAATAGACCAACTTAGGCCCAAAATCCTAAGCTTGGGGGATTGTAGCGACCCGACCTCAGATGGCCAAGTCTCTGTGCTTCAGTGTCATCCCTGGATCGGTAATGCTGACACACACAGTACTCGAAGGATTTATAACAGAGTGGCAATCACACACTTATTACATCGAATGTCTCAAAAGAGAACTTATTACAATAATATGGCTTAAGGCCATCTAATACGATAACAGCGGAAGGCTTGGAAGATAAAGTGAGTCCATCAACTCCAACGGCATAGCTGAGCTGCACGGCAACGACCTAACGAACCTTACTCCTCGTCTGAAAAGTCTGCAACATAATACGTTGCAGCCCGAAAACGGGTCAGCACATGGAATATGCTGGCAAAGTAACACAGTAGAGCAAGAACAGAATAATGCTATCACTACATGCATATTTGGCTGGTGGAAAGCTCTATGGTTATAGTTTTTGCGAAAAGCCAATTTTTCCCTACAACAAAGGAATAGATTTTAATTTAACTATCATGGTAGTTGAAACATCATTGAGAAGGTTCCTCCAACTCAATCCCAATTAAAGTGATTAACATCCCAACAATATTAATTAAGAATGATGAGATACATGTGATAACCCAAATACTAGATACTCAAGAATTGTCCATAACCGGGGACATGGCTAACCATGATTAGATTATACACTCTGCAGAGGTTTGCGCACTTTTCCCCACAAGACTCGATCGCCTCCGTTGGATTTCTCGCACTACAAGGTGTTTGAGAAACGGATGACCGAGACACAGTCTTTCAGAAACATTAACTCTCTACTCCGGACAGACCATACCAAACCTACATCCCACTACCTGCTGATCTGCCTCTTCAAGAGCTTCACATAACTTACTCAACTATGCTAGAGCCCATAATAGCTTGTGGCTGCACACGGAAGTTTCTAGCATGAATCATCTCAGTTCCCTTTGAGCCTGGGTGGCGGTCCATAGGAAGATCACACGGGTACTCCGGGATTTCCAAAAAATACAGGCAACACTGGGTACTCCAGGTGCCTCAATCCACCCAGATGTTAATTTAAGTTGCCACCTTAAGTTGAACCATTAATTAACAAACTCACATCTGTCATGGATTTCACTCAAACACAAACCACGTCTACGAGCATAGCATAGCAATATAAGCAACGCGTAGAAGTAACTCCCAAGGGTTTGAATGTAATAGGGTAATAGGTTCTACCTCATCAACTACTTCCCAACCCACATGTTAATGACATCCTAATCATGCAATGTTTGAGGATTGGAACTAATGCATAAAAACTGGGTGATAAAAGGGATATGATCAAAGTGTTACTTGCCTTGCTGACGGTCTGCGAAACCTAGGGACTCGTAGTAGCACGCTTCGCACTCCGGGTGTTCTATCGCAAACAAACAATAACATACATAAGCAACAAGCAAAGATGCACAAGCAAAACTCAAATAGAAGAGGTTGACCAGAAGGTTCAACTTAAGAACTCCGGTTCGCAAAAAGAATCAAATCAAACGGAGCAACGAAACTCAAACGGCGAAAGAAAGAAGCTTCGTTTACTAATCTGAACCTAGGTCAAATTTTACAGTAGCAAAAACTTATTTAAGTTGGTTAAACGGAAAGAGGGTTTCGAGACGAAACTCTAGGCGATTGAATCGCCTGATTCCGACTAACGAGCGAAAAGATAAACAGAAACTAAGATCAGATCAGAAATCGCGATCGAGAAAAACTCGCGGATTAAATCCGATAAAAGAAAACTGACGAACAGACTAACGAACGAGCGTTCGTTAGCTGTAACTAACGGGCGGAAACCGTTCATTAAAATGAACGTACGGACGAACGTCCGCTAACTAGAAAACCAAGAAAAAATCGGCGATAAAAAAACGAATCTAGGGTTTTCTAAAAAAAACCGAACGGTTTTAAAAAAACCGGCGGCGGATTCCGGCGGCTACCTCCGGCGTGGGGCTCCGGCGGGGAGAGGTGCGGGCGGCGGCTCGCGGGCGGCGGGGCTTGGCGGCGGAAGCTGCTAGGCGACGCGGCGGCGGCGGCAGCTGGCGCTGGCGGCGGCGAGGCGGCGCAGCTCGAGTGGCGGTGGTGGTGGTGGTTTGGGCGGGCGGGGTGGCGGCTTATAAGGAGGGGGGCTTGCTGGAGGAGGGGCAAGCGGCGGGGAGTCCGGCTCGGACTCCGTCCGAGCGGCGGCGCGGCGCGCGCGCGGGGAGGCGGCGCGCGGCGGCCTGGCTCGGCTGGGCCTTAGGCCCAGTCGGGCGCGGGAACTTTTTTTTAAATAATTTCGCCGACCGAAATAAAATCCTAGAAAAATAAATAAAAATCTAAAAATGCCAAAATAAATTTTCACCGTCTAAATAAAATATTTAGAACGAGATGAACATTTTCTTGGCCCTAAAATGCAATTTTGAAAACGTGCAATTTTTCTAATGCAAACAAAATTGCAATAAAATCCAAATAAAACAAATATTTGATTTTAATATTTTTCCTCCAATATTTCAATTATCTTGGAGAAGTCATATTATCTCCTCTCATATATTTTGATATGAAATATTTTCGGAGAGAAAAATAATTAAAACCAAAATCCTCGTTTCAAATTTGATAAAATCAAATTTGAAAACCGGGAAATCCCCAACTCTCTCCGAGGGTCCTTGAGTTGCTTAGGATTTCGAGGATCGCGAGACGAAATGCAAATAAATATGATATGCATGGATAACTATGTATAACATTCCAAATTGAAAATTTGGATGTTACAAACCTACCCCCCTTAAGATGAATCTCGCCCTCGAGATTCGGGTTGGCTAGAAAATAGGTGCGGGTGGTCTTTGCGAAGATCATCCTCTCGTTCCCAGGTGGCTTCGTCCTCGGTATGGTGGCTCCACTAAACTTTGCAAAACTTGATAACCTTACTGCGAGTGACTCTGCTGGCAAACTCAAGAATCTTTACTGGCTTCTCCTTGTATGTCAAATCACTGTCCAACTGAATTTCCTCCAAGGGTACTGTATCTCTTAACAGTATATCGGCCATCTCAGCATGACACTTCTTCAGCTGTGAAATGTGAAACACATCATGAACTACTGACAATCCCTCAGGTAATTCCAACTTGTAGGCAACTTCTCCCATCCGTTCCAAAACACGATACGGTCCTACAAATCTCGGAGCTAATTTCCCCTTAACTCCAAAACGTTTCACTCCTCGCAAGGGAGATACTCGCAGATATACTCTATCTCCAATTTCATAGGTTACTTCTTTGCGTTTTGAGTCCACATAACTCTTCTACCTGGACTGAGCAATCTTCAATATATCACGAATCAATTTATCCTTCTCTTCAGACTCCTTGATCAAGTCTGGTCCAATCAACTGTCAGTCTCCTACCTCATCCCACATCAAGGGCGTTCTGCACCTGCGTCCATACAGGGCTTCAAACGGTGCCATCTTCAAACTGGCTTGGTAGCTATTGTTGTACGAGAACTCTGCGTAAGGCAAATTGTCATCCCAACTAGATCCATAATCTAGCGCACAGGCTCTCAACATGTCCTCCAAAATTTGGTTCACTCTCTCGGTCTGTCCATCTGTCTGTGGGTGAAAAGTTGTACTGAACTCTAACCTCGTCGCCAAAGTCTGGTGTAATTGATGACAAAACTTTGAAGTAAACTGTGTTCCTCTATCTGATACGATGGTCCTCGGAACTCCATGCAGACATACGATCCTGGACATATAAATCTTGGCCAACTTTGCACTGGTATAAGTGGTTTTCACTGGGATGAACTGAGCCACTTTGGTCAACTGATCAACTACTACCCATATGGAATCATATCCTGCTTTAGTCCTGGGCAATCCGGTGATAAAATCCATGCCAAGTTTATCCCACTTCCATTCGAGTATCGACATAGGCTGTAATATTCCTGCTGGCTTCTAATGTTCTGCCTTCACCGCTGACATACATCACATACGGCTACATACTCGGCAATATCCTTCTTCATACCGGTCCACCAGAAACATTCCTTCAAATCCAGATACATCTTGGTGTTTCCGGGGTGTATCGAGTATGGTGAGTCATGAGCCTCTTGAAGTATTAACGTTCTGATCTCCTGGTTATTGAGCACATAAACTCGGTCCTCAAACCATAGGGTATCGTGCTCATCTTCACGAAAACCTTTGGCCTTTCCTTTGCTCATCTTCTCCTTTATCTCGGCAATCTCCTTGTCATCCTTCCGAGCTTCCCGAATCTTGTCCAGCAATGTCGACTGGACCTCCATTGTTGCAACGAATCCTCTAGGAACAATCTCCAATTGAAGTTCCATGATATTCTCTGCTAACTCCTTCGGCAATCCCATACTTTCAAGGATATTAGCATAACTCTTCCTGCTCAAGGCGTCTGCTACAACATTGGCCTTTCCTGGGTGATAGTGTAGCTTCATATCATAATCCTTTATAAGCTCCAACCATCTCCTATGTCTAAGGTTCAGTTCCTTCTGGGTGAAGATGTACTTCAAACTCTTATGGTCTGTGTATACATCACATCGGTTTCCAATGAGGTAATGCCTCTAGGTCTTCAATGCATGAACTACGGCTGCTAACTCCAAATCATGTGTGGCATAGTTCAACTCATGAGGTTTTAGTTGCCGTGAGGCATATGAAACAACTCTTCCATCTTGCATAAGTACACATCCAAGTCCTAAGAGCAAGGCGTCGCAATACACTTGGAATTCCTTATGTATATCCGGCAGTGTTAGCACCGGTGCTGTAGTCAACCGTTCCTTCAACTCCTAGAAACTTGCCTCCCAATCTTCTGTCAATTTAAACTTAGTATCCTTCTTTAATAGTTCAGTCATTGGCTTCACAATCTTGGAAAAGTTCTCAATGAATCGCTGATAGTAACCTGCGAGTCCAAGGAAACTGCGGATCTTGCTAACTAAGGTGGGTGCCAACCATTTAGTGACTGACTGAATTTTGTTGGGGTCTACTGCTATACCTTCTCCCGATATAACATGTCCAAGGAACCCGACTTCCTTCTACCAAAACTCGCATTTGCTAAACTTAGCATACAACTGGTGTTCCCTGAGTTTCTCGAGAACTAAGCGCAAATGCTCCTTGTGCTCCTCCTCGTTCTTTGAGTATACCATAATATCATCAATAAACACCACAACAAACTTGTCCAAATACTCCATGAACACCATGTTCATCATGCTCATGAAATAAGCAGGGGCATTAGTCAGTCCAAATGACATGACCGTGTACTCGTATAATCCATACCGTGTCATGAACGCTGTCTTTGGTATATCCTTCTCACGTATCTTCAACTGATGGTATCCTGATCGTAGATCGATCTTTGAAAACACCTTAGCTCCTTGCAACTGATCAAACAGATCATTGATCATCGGCAGTGGGTACTTGTTCTTAATCGTCACCTCATTCAAGGCTCGATAATCAACAACCATCCTTAGGGATTTGTCCTTCGTCTCAACCAAAAGCACAGGGGCTCCCCAAGGTGATGAACTTCTTTGAATGTATCCTTTTTCCAATAACTCCTTGATATGTTTCTTGATTTCCTCCAGATCATTTGCGGGCATCCGATAGGGTCTCTTGGATATTGGTCCTATTCCTGGCAACAGCTCTATCAAAAACTCAATGTCTCTATCCGATGGCATGCCTGGTAACTCCTCGGGAAAAACATCCGGATAATCCTTCACTACAGGCACTTCCTCCTGAACAACTCCCATAAGGGAATTCACTTGGCTCCTCCTAGGCACATGCCTAGACACATACTTAATCCTTTTTCCCTCCAGGGTGGTAAGATAAATCGACTTACTAGAATAGTCAATACTCCCTCCAAACTTTGACATCCAGTCCATACCTAATATCACATCCAATCCTTGTGACTCCAAGATAATTAGGTCGGACGGAAAAACATGTGTGCCAATGGTTAAGGGTACCTGGTCGCACCATCGGCTAGCCATGTATTCTGCTCCGGGTGAGCTTACTAACAGAGGGGTCCTAAAGGTTTGGGTTGGTAGTTTAAACTTATCCACAAATCCCCTTGATATGTATGAATGCGATGCACCAGTATTGAAAAGAACAAGAGCAGTAAATGACTTAACCAAAAACTTACCTATTACTGCGTCCGGCTGCTCTTCAACCTCCTCCACGTTAACGTCGTTCCCTTGTCCTTTGTTGAATGGATTGGGTTTCTTCCCAGCGCTCCCATTTCCGTTTCCGTTCTTTCCTTTAGGGAACTCTGTGGCGTAGTGTCCAGTCTTCCCACACATGAAGCAAGTAACGTGACTTAGATCTCTTTTGGCGGGTGTGGCTAGATTGGCGCAGTTCTGATTATTGTTGGTTCCGTTCCCATTCCCATTCTTAGAACCATTGTGGTTATGTGATCCTCCTCCAGTGTGGTTGTGACCTCCATGGTTATGAACAAGTCCTCCCGAATTCGGGGTTAGGCGTGGCTTCTGTTGTGCTCCTGAGTTATACTTCCCTTGTCCATACTTTCTCTTGCGGCTCTCAATCTGTTGATGCTTCCCTTCAATCATAAGAGCCTTATCTACCAACTCCTGGTAGTTGTTGAAGGTTGCTACCATCAACTGCATGCTCATCTCATCGTTCAGCCCTTCCATAAACTTCTCCTGCTTCGCGGCATCTATGGCCACATCATCAGGGGCATAGCGTGATAACTTGCTAAAATCATCCATGTACTGAGCCATAGTACGGTTCCCCTGGCATAGGCTGCGGAACTCCCGCTTCTTCATCTGCATAGCTCTTGAGACATGGGCCATGCGGAAAGCTTGCTGAAATTGGTCCCAAGTGACGTTGGCTATGGGGAAAGTGGCTGTGTAATTCTCCCACCATGAGGCTGCAGGTTCATCCAATTGATGTGCGGCAAAGCGCACCCTCTCAGCATCTGTGCAACCTGAAGTGGTTAACTCCCTTCCAATACGGTGTAGCCAATCATCAGCAACTATTGGCTCGATGCTACTGGAAAACACCGGTGGTTGTAACCTTAGAAAACATGCTAGGTTTTCCACTGGTGGCGGGTTGTTGTTGTTGTTGTTGTTGTTGTTGTTGTTGTTGTTATTGTTGTTGTTGCCCTGGTTCTGAACTAGCAATTGCATCAAAGTATTCTGCTGCTGGATCAACTAGGTGAGCTCTGGTGGGAAAGCAAAACCAGTGTCACGTCTCGGAGGCATCTGATGGGTTTAGATGGAAGAGATCAGAATAGAAAAGGGGTCTAATGAGAAAACACTACCCATATGCACATGAGGCAAACACAAAAAGTTCACTCAATCAATCAAGCAAGGGCATACAAACGGTCTAGGACTATCGCAAAGTGCTCATCTACTACTAATTACATGGGGAAATACTACTAATATTTGGTGGTCATCTAGAAATTTTGATCGGTGGAAGACTCCATGATGTCTGCTCCAGCTTTGTCTTCAAAGTCATCATCACTAGGATCGGAATCGGTGTCGCCGATGATGATGTAGTCCTCGGGGCGTATCTCCTTGGTTTCTTCTTCTTCTTCTTATATTGGTGCCGGTCCTCCCATGAATACTCTGATCTTCTTGACTAGGTCGTCATTATTCTCCAATAGTGTCTTGACTTCCTCCTCATATCCATCGCGTGTAAACTTGAGTTCTTCCTCCAGCTCGATGATTCTAGTCTTCACCTTTTTCAAGTCCATCATGTCCGCGCACATCTGGTTCTCCTGACGTCGAATGTGCTGGTTTAACTCCTGGATGAAAGCTGCAATGGATCTATCCTTCCTGGTGCTGATTATTTCCCATTGCTCGTCTCGGCGCCCACATATTTGGTAGATAGTGTCCTTAAGCTCCCTATTGTAGACCTTTCCAATGCGTCCCATGGTAATGTGGGCTGCCATGCTCTTGCCTAGACTCCAGGTGGGTGCTTCAAAAGAAAACTCTATGGGTTTAGAAGTTGGCGAGAACATCCTTCCTGGAACTTGTACTTGAACCATCCAGCGCTCCTCTTCAGGTAAAGTGGCGTTGTACGTTCTGGTGAAGCTTGGTATTCCAATGTTCAAGTACCTAGTGACTTCCTTCAAGTGGCATCCAAAAGATGTGTCTTCATCTGGTTGCGCAAACTTGTTCTTCATCTCCGCCATCCTAAAGAGTAGAAAATGGAGAGAAGTCAGAAATGAGTAGAGAAGTGTGATCTAGGGTTTATCTTAGTGGTCGTGTCCTACACTCAGCGTGTGCTCTGATACCATCTTGTAGCGACCCGACCTCAGATGGCCAAGTCTCTGTGCTTCAGTGTCATCCCTGGATCGGTAATGCTGACACACACAATACTCGAAGGATTTATAATAGAGTGGCAATCACACACTTATTACATCGAATGTCTCAAAAGAGAACTTATTACAATAATATGGCTTAAGGCCATCTAATACGATAACAACGGAAGGCTTGGAAGATAAAGTGAGTCCATCAACTCCAACGGCATAGCTGAGCTGCACGGCAACGACCTAACGAACCTTACTCCCCGTCTGAAAAGTCTGCAACACAACACGTTGCAGCCCGAAAACGGGCCAGCACATGGAATATGCTGGCAAAGTAACGCAGTAGAGCAGGAACAGAATAATGCTATCACTACATGCATATTTGGCTGGTGGAATGCTCTATGGTTATAGTTTTTGCGAAAAGCCAATTTTTCCCTACAACAAAGGAATAGATTTTAATTTAACTATCATGGTAGTTGAAACATCATTGAGAAGGTTCCTCCAACTCAATCCCAATTAAAGTGATTAACATCCCAACAATATTATTTAAGAATGATGAGATACATGTGATAACCCAAATACTAGATACTCAAGAATTGTCCATAACTGGGGACACGGCTAACCATGATTAGATTATACACTCTGCAGAGGTTTGTGCACTTTTCCCCACAAGACTCGATCTCCTCCGTTGGATTTCTCGCACTACAAGGTGTTTGAGAAATGGATGACCGAGACACAGTCTTTCAGAAACATTAACTCTCTACTCCGGACAGACCATACCAAACCTACATACCACTACCTGCTGATCTGCCTCTTCAAGAGCTTCACGTAACTTAGTCAACTATGCTAGAGCCCATAATAGCCTGTGGCTGCACACTGAAGTTTCTAGCATGAATCATCTCAGTTCCCTTTGAGCCTGGGTGGCTGTCCATAGGAAGATCACACGGTTACTCCGGGATTTCCAAAAATACAGGCAACACTGGGTACTCCAGGTGCCTCAATCCACCCAGATGTGTATTTAAGTTGCCACCTTAAGTTGAACCATTAATTAACAAACTCACATCTGTCATGGATTTCACTCAAACCCAAACCACGTCTACGAGCGTAGCATAGCAATATAAGCAACACGTAGAAGTAACTCCCAAGGGTTGGAATGTAATAGGGTAATAGGTTCTACCTCATCAACTACTTCCCAACCCACATGTTAATGACATCCTAATTATGCAATGTTTGAGGATTGGAACTAATGCATAAAAACTGGGTGATAAAAGGGATATGATCAAAGTGTTACTTGCCTTGCTGACGGTCTGCGAAACCTAGGGATTCATAGTAGCACGCTTCGCACTCCGGGTGTTCTATCGCAAACAAACAATAACATACATAAGCAACAAGAAAAATGCGCAAGAAAAACTCAAATAAAAGAGGTTGACCAGAAGGTTCAACTTAAGAACTCCGGTTCGCAAAAAAATCAAATCAAACGGAGCAACGAAACTCAAATGGCGAAAGAAAGAAGCTTCGTTTACTAATCTGAACCTAGGTCAAATTTTACAGTAGCAAAAACTTATTTAAGTTGGTTAAACGGAAAGAGGGTTTTGAGACAAAACTCTAGGCGCTTGAATCGCCTGATTCCAACTAACGAGCGAAAAGATAAACAGAAACTAAGATCGGATCAGAAATCGCGATCAGAAAACTCGCGGAATAAATCCGATAAAAGAAAACTGACGAATAGACTAACGAACGAGTGTTCGTTAGCTGTAACTAACGGGCGAAAACCGTTCGTTAAAACGAACGTACGGACGAACGTTCACTAACTTGAAGAACCGAGAAAAATCGGCGATCCGAAAAATACGAATCTAGGGTTTTCTAAAAAAACCGGCGGCTCGGATCCAGCGGCTACCTCCGGCTGAAGGAAATATGCCCTAGAGGCAATAATAATGTTATTATTTTATTTCCTTATATCATGATAAATGTTTATTATTCATGCTAGAGTTGTATTATCCGGAAACATAATACTTGTGTGAATACATAGAGAAACTAAACGTCACTAGTATGCCTCTACTTGACTAGCTCGTTAATCAAAGATGGTTATGTTTCCTAACCATAGAGATGTGTTGTCATTTGATTAACGGGATCACATTATTAAGAGAATGATGTGATTGACATGACCCATTCCATTAGCTTAGCACCCGATCGTTTAGTATGTTGCTATTGCTTTCTTCATGACTTATACATGTTCCTATGACTATGAGATTATGCAACTCCCGTTTTCCGGAGGTACACTTTGTGTGCTACCAAACGTCACAACGTAAATGGGTGATTATAAAGGAGCTCTACAGGTGTCTCCAAAGGTAAATGTTGGGTTGGCATATTTCGAGATTAGGATTTGTCCCTCCGATTGTCGGAGAGGTATCTCTGGGCCCTATTGGTAATGCACATCACATAAGCCTTGCAAGCATTGCAACTAATAAGTTAGTTGCGAGATAATGTATTACGAAACGAGTAAAGAGACTTGTCGGTAATGAGATTGAACTAGGTATTGAGATACTGACGATCAAATCTCGGGCAAGTAACATACTGATGAAAAATGGAACAACGTATGTTGTTATGCGGTCTGAGCGATAAAGATCTTTGTAGAATATGTGGGAGCCAATATGAGCATCTAGGTTCCGCTATTGGTTATTGACCGGAGACGTGTCTCGGTCATGTCTACATTGTTCTCGAACCCGTAGGGTCCGCACGGTTAAGGTTTCGATGATAGTTATATTATGAGTTTATGAGTTATGATGTACCAAAGTTAGTTCGGAGTCCGGGATGTGATCACGGACATGACGAGGAGTCTCGAAATGGTCGAGACATAAAGATTGATATATTGGACGGCTATATTCGGACACCGGAAGTGTTCCGGGTGATTTTGGAGAAAATCGGAGTGCCAGAGGGTTACCGGAACCCCCCCGGAGAAGTAATGTGCCTTATGGGCCCTAGTGGAGAGAGAGAGGGGCGGCCAGGGTGGGCCGCGCGCCCCTCCCCCTCTGGTCCGAATTGGACTAGGAGAGGGGGGCGGCGCCCCCCTTTCCTTCTCCCTCCCCCCTTCCTTTCCCCCTCCTAGTAGGAGTAGGAAAGAGGGGAGTCCTACTCCTACTAGGAGGAGGAGGACTCCTCCTTGGCGCGCCCTAGGGCCGGCCAGCCTCCTCCCCTTGCTCCTTTATATACGGGAGCAGGGGCACCCCTAGACACATAAGTTGATCCACGTGATCGTTTTCTTAGCCGTGTGTGGTGCCCCCTTCCACCATAATCCTCGATAATATTGTAGCAGTGCTTAGACGAAGCCCTGCGATGGTAGAACATCAAGATCGTCACCACGCCATCATGCTGACGGAACTCTTCCCCGACACTTTGCTGGAACAGAGTCCAGGGATCGTCATCGAGCTGAACGTGTGCTAAAACTCGGAGGTGTCGTAGTTTCGGTGCTTGATCGGTCGGGCCATGAAAACGTATGACTACATCAACCGCGTTGTTATAACGCTTCTGCTGTCGGTCTACGAGGGTACGTAGATCACACTCTCCCCTCTCATTTCTATGCATCACCATGATCTTGCGTGTGCATAGGAAAATTTTGAAATTACTAGGTTCCCCAACAGTGGCATCCGAGCCAGGTTTTATGTGTTGATGTTATATGCACGAGTAGAACACAAGTGAGTTGTGGGCGATATAAGTCATACTGCTTACCAACATGTCATACTTTGGTTCGACGGTATTGTTGGATGAAGCGGCCCGGACCGACATTACGCGTACGCTTACGCGAGACTGGTTCTACCAACGTGCTTTGCACACAGTTGGCTGGCGGGTGTCAGTTTCTCCAACTTTAGTTGAACCGAGTGTGGCTACGCCCGGTCCTTGCGAAGGTTAAAACAGCACCAACTTGACAAACTATCGTTGTGGTTTTGATGCGTAGGTAAGATTGGTTCTTGCTTAAGCCCATAGCAGCCACGTAAAACTTGCAACAACAAAGTAGAAGACGTCTAACTTGTTTTTGCAGGGCATGTTGTGATGTGATATGGTCAAGACATGATGCTAAATTTTATTATATGAGATGATCACGTTTTATAACCGAGTTATCGGCAACTGGCAGGAGCCATATGGTTGTCGCTTTATTGTATGCAATGCAATTGCGTTGTAATGCTTTACTTTATCACTAAGTGGTAGCGGTGGTCGTGGAAGCATAAGATTGGCGAGACGACAACGATGCTACGATGGTGACGATGGTGATCATGACGGTGCTTCGAAGATGGAGATCACAAGCACAAGATGATGATGGCCATATCATATCACTTATATTGATTGCATGTGATGTTTATCTTTTATGCATCTTATCTTGCTTTGATTGACGGTAGCATTTTAAGATGATCTCTCACTAATTATCAAGAAGTGTTCTCCCTGAGTATGCACCATTGCGAAAGTTCTTCATGCTGAGACACCACGTGATGATCGGGTGTGATAGGCTCTATGTTCAAATACAACGGGTGCAAAATAGTTGCACACGCGGAATACTCAGGTTATACTTGACGAGCCAAGCATATACAGATATGGCCTCGGAACACGGAGACCGAAAGGTCGAGCGTGAATCATATAGTAGATATGATCAACATAGTGATGTTCACCAATGAAACTACTCCATCTCACGTGATGATCGGACATGGTTTAGTTGATTTGGATCACGTGATCACTTAGAGGATTAGAGGGATGTCTATCTAAGTGGGAGTTCTTTAGTAATATGATTAATTGAACTTAAATTTTATCATGAACTTGGTACCTGATAGTATCTTGCTTGTTTATGTTTGATTGTAGATAGATGGCCCGTGTTGTTGTTCCATTGAATTTTAATGCATTCCTTGAGAAAGCAAAGTTGAAAGACGATGGTAGCAATTACACGGACTGGGTCCGTAACTTGAGGATTATCCTCATTGTTGCACAGAAGAATTACCTCCTGGAAGCACCGCTGGGTGCCAGGCCTGCTGCTGGAGCAACACCAGATGTTATGAACGTCTGGCAGAGCAAAGCTGATGACTACTCGATAGTTCCGTGTGCCATGCTTTACAGCTTAGAATCAGGACTTCAACGACGTTTTGAACGTCATGGAGCATATGAGAAGTTCCAGGAGTTGAAGTTAATATTTCAAGCAAATGCCCGGATTGAGAGATATGAAGTCTCCAATAAGTTCTATAGCTGCAAGATGGAGGAGAATAGTTCTGTCAGTGAGCATACACTCAAAATGTCTGGGTATAATAATCATTTGATTCAATTGGGAGTTAATCTTTCAACTGATCGCGTCATTGACAGAATTCTCCAATCACTGCCACCTAGCTACAAGAGCTTCGTGATAAACTATAATATGCAAGGGATGAATAAGACTATTCCTGAGCTCTTCGCAATGCTGAAAGCTGCGGAGGTAGAAATCAAGAAGGAGCATCAAGTGTTGATGGTCAACAAGACCACTAGTTTCAAGAAAAAGTTCAAAGGGAAGAAGAAGGGGAACTTCAAAAAGAACAGCAAGCAAGTTGCTGCTCAAGAGAAGAAACCCAAATCTGGACCTAAGACTGAAACTGAGTGCTTCTACTGCAAGCAGACTGGTCACTGGAAGTGGAACTGCCCCAAGTATTTGGCGGATAAGAAGGATGTCAAGGTGAACAAAGGTATATGCGATATACATGTTATTGATGTGTACCTTATTAATGCTCGCAATAGCACCTGGGTATTTGATACTAGTTCTGTTGCTAACATTTGCAACTCGAAACAGGGACTACGAATTAAGCGAAGATTGGCTGAGGACGAGGTGACGATGCGCATGGGAAATGGTTCCAAAGTCGATGTGATCGCGGTCGGCACGCTACCTCTACATCTACCTTCAGGATTAGTATTAGACCTAAATAATTTTTATTTGGTGCCAGCGTTGAGCATGAACATTATATCTGGATCTTGTTTGATGTGAGACGGTTATTCATCTAAATCAGAGAATAATGGTTGTTCTATTTTTATGAGTAAAATATTTTATGGTCATGCACCCATGAAGAATGGTCTATTCTTATTAAATCTCGATAGTAGTGACACACATATTCATAATGTTGAAGCCAAAAGATGCAGAGTTGATAATGATAGTGCAACTTATTTGTGGCACTGCCGTTTAGGTCATATCGGTATAAAGCGCATGAAGAAACTCCATACTGATGGACTTTTGGAACCACTTGATTATGAATCACTTGGTACTTGCGAACCGTGCCTTATGGGTAAGATGACAAAAACACCGTTCTCCGGTACTATGGACAGTGCAACAGATTTGTTGGAAATCATACATACAGATGTATGTGGTCCTATGAATGTTGAGGCTCGTGGCGGATATCGTTATTTTCTCACCTTCACAGATGACTTAAGCAGATATGGGTATATCTTATTAATGAAACATAAGTCTGAAACATTTGAAAAGTTCAAAGAATTTCATAGTGAAGTTGAAAATCATCGTAACAAGAAAATAAAATTCCTACGATCTGATCGTGGAGGAGAATATTTGAGTTATGAGTTTGGTGTACATTTGAAACAATGCGGAATAGTTTCGCAGCTCACACCACCCGGAACACCACAGCGTAATGGTGTGTCCGAACGTCGTAATCATACTTTACTAGATATGGTGCGATCTATGATGTCTCTTACTGATTTACCGCTATCGTTTTGGGGTTATGTTCTAGACACGGCCGCATTCACGTTAAATAGGGCACCATCAAAATCCATTGAGACGACGCCTTATGAACTGTGGTTTGGCAAGAAAGCAAAGTTGTCGTTTTTGAAAGTTTGGCGCTGCGATGCTTATGTGAAAAAGCTTCAACCTGATAAGCTCGAACCCAAATCGCAGAAATGTGTCTTCATAGGATATCCAAAAGAAACTATTGGATACACCTTCTATCATAGATCCGAAGGTAAGACTTTTGTTGCTAAATTCGGAAACTTTCTAGAGAAGGAGTTTCTCTCGAAAGAAGTGAGTGGGAGGAAAGTAGAACTTGATGAGGTAACTGTACCTGCTCCCTTATTGGAAAGTTGCACATCACAGAAACCGGTTTCTGTGACACCTACACCAATTAGTGAGGAAGCTAATGATGATGATCATGAAACTTCAGAACAAGATACTACTGAACCTCGTAGATCAACCAGAGTAAGATCCGCATCAGAGTGGTACGGTAATCCTGCTCTGGAAGTCATGCTACTAGATCATGATGAACCTACGAACTATGGAGCAGCGATGGTGAGCCCAGATTCCGCAAAATGGCTTGAAGCCATGAAATCTGAGATGGGATCCATGTATGAGAACAAAGTGTGGACTTTGGTTGACTTGCCCAAAGATCGGCAAGCAATTGAGAATAAATGGATCTTCAAGAAGAAGACTGACGCTGACAGTAATGTTACTGTCTACAAAGCTCGACTTGTCGCAAAAGGTTTTCGACAAGTTCAAGGGATTGACTACGATGAGACCTTCTCACCCGTAGCGATGCTTAAGTCTGTCCGAATCATGTTAGCAATTGCCGCATTTTATGATTATGAAATTTGGCAGATGGATGTCAAAACTGCATTCCTGAATGGATTTCTGGAAGAAGAGTTGTATATGATGCAGACGGAAGGTTTTGTCGATCCAAAGGGAGCTAACAAAGTGTGCAAGCTCCAGAGATACATTTATGGACTGGTGCAAGCCTCTCGGAGTTGGAAGAAATGCTTTGATAGTGTGATCAAAGCAGTTGGTTTTGTACAGACTTTTGGAGAAGCCTGTATTTACAAGAAAGTGAGTGGGAGCTCTGTAGCATTTCTGATATTATATGTAGATGACATATACTAATCGGAAATGATATAGAATTTCTGGATAGCATAAAGGGATACTTGAATAAGAGTTTTTCAATGAAAGACCTCAGTGAAGCTATTACATATTGGGCATTAAGATCTATAGAGATAGATCAAGATGCTTAATTGGACTTTCACAAAGCACATACCTTGACAAAATTTTGAAGAATTTCAAAATGGATCAAGCAAAGAAAGGATTCTTGCCTATGTTACAAGGTGTGAAATTGAGTAAGACTCAATGCCCGACCAATGCAGAAGATATAGAGAAAATGAAAGATGTTCCCTATGCTTCAACCATAGGCTCTATCATGTATGCAATGCTGTGTACTAGACCTGGTGTGTCTCTTGCTATAAGTCCAGCAGGGAGGTACCAAAGTAATCCAGGAGTGGATCACTGGACAGCGGTCAAGAACATCCTGAAATACCTGAAAAGGACTAATGATATGTTTCTCATATATGGAGGTGACAAAGAGCTCATCGTAAATGGTTACGTTGATGCAAGCTTTGACACTGATCCGGACGATTCTAAATCGCAAACCGGATACGTGTTTACATTAAACGGTGGAGCTGTCAGTTTGTGTAGTTCTAAACAAAGCGTTGTGGCGGGATCTACATGTGAAGCAGAGTACATAGCTGCTTCGGAAGCAGCAAACAAAGGAGTCTGGATGAAGGAGTTCATATCCGATCTAGGTGTCATACCTAGTGCATCGGGTCCAATGAAAATCTTTTGTGACAATACTAGTGCAATTGCCTTGGCAATGGAATCCAGATTTCACAAGAGAACCAAGCACATCAAGAGACGCTTCAATTCCATCCAGGATCTAGTCTAGGTGGGAGACATAGAGATTTGCAAGATACATACGGATCTGAATGTTGCAGACCAGTTGACTAAGCCTCTTCCACGAGCAAAACATGATCAGCACCAAAGCTCCATGGGTGTTAGAATCATTACTGTGTAATCTAGATTATTGACTCTAGTGCAAGTGGGAGACTAAAGGAAATATGCCCTAGAAGCAATAATAATGTTATTATTTTATTTCCTTATATCATGATAAATGTTTATTATTCATGCTAGAATTGTATTATCCAGAAACATAATACTTGTGTGAATACATAGAAAAACTAAACGTCACTAGTATGCCTCTACTTGACTAGCTCGTTAATCAAAGATGGTTATGTTTCCTAACCATAGACATGTGTTGTCATTTGATTAACGGGATCACATTATTAAGAGAATGATGTGATTGACATGACCCATTCCATTAGCTTAGCACCCGATCGTTTAGTATGTTTCTATTGCTTTCTTCATGACGTATACATGTTCCTATGACTATGAGATTATGCAACTCCCGTTTGCCAGAGGAACACTTTGTGTGCTACCAAATGTCACAACGTAACTGGGTGATTATAAAGGAGCTCTACAGGTGTCTCCAAAGGTAAATGTTGGGTTGGCATATTTCGAGATTAGGATTTGTCACTCCGATTGTCGGAGAGGTATCTCTGGGCCCTCTCGGTAATGCACATCACATAAGCCTTGCAAGCATTGCAACTAAGAAGTTAGTTGCGAGATGATGTATTACGAAATGAGTAAAGAGACTTGCCCGTAACGAGATTGAACTAGGTATTGAGATACCGACGATGGAATCTCGGGCAAGTAACATACCGATGACAAAGGGAACAACGTATGTTGTTATGCGGTATGACCGATAAAGATCTTCGTAGAATATGTGGGAGCGAATATGAGCATCCAGGTTCCTCTATTGGTTATTGACCGAAGACGTGTCTCGGTCACGTCTACATTGTTCTCGAACCCGTAGGGTCCGCACGCTTAAGGTTTCGATGACAGTTATATTATGAGTTTATGAGTTTTGATGTACCGAAGTTAGTTCGAAGTCCCGGATATGATCACGGACATGACGAGGAGTCTCGAAATGGTTGACACATAAAGATTGATATATTGGACAGCATTATTCGGACACCGGAAGTGTTTCGGGTGATTTCGGAGAAAACTGGAGTGCTGGAGGGTTACCGGAACCCCCCGGGAGAAGTAATGGGCCTTGGGAACCGCCTATGGCATATCTAGCATGGAAAGTGTTGGGAACTCTAAGTCATTTTCTTTGGTGGGATGGATACATCTCCCAAAATGTTTTTATCTCAAGTTTTTTTGCTTTGAGCTCTGGCAACTCTACAAATCCCTACTTCCCTCTGCGAAGGGACTTTCTTTTACTTTATGAGATTTTTATTTTGAAATTTGAGTCTCCATCTTCTCTCATAAAAGCGCCAACTAGGAGGAAATATGATCATGCTCAAGTATTGGGTGTAGTTAATATTCGAGTGTGTTTTATGAATGGATCAATGTTTGAGCATGATGGGCTAGGGATAACTTATTTTAGCATTGATATTTTGAAAGACATGGTTGCTTGTTGATATGCTTGAGTATCTAAATTATTATGTCAAAACTAGACTATTGCCTTGAATCACATAAAAGTCCAAATGTCCATGATATAAAGAAAAGAATATGATATGACTTGATGAACAACACTCCACATCAAAAATTCTGTTTTTGTCACTTACCTACTCGAGGACGACTAGGAGTTAAGCTTGGGGATGCTGATACGTCTCCAGCGTATCTATAATTTTTTATTGTTCCTTGCTGTTTTATTACCAATCTTGGATGTTTTATAATCATTTGATAGTCATTTTATATCATTTTTTGTTACTAACCTATTGACATAGTGCCAAGTGCCAGTTGCTGTTTTTTCCATGCTTTTACAATGCAGAAAATCAATATCAAACGGAGTAAAAAATGGCACGAAACTTTACGGAGATTTTTTATGGGCCAGAAGGAAGGCAATGGGCCCTGGTTGCACCTGGGGGTGCCTTGAGGGGGGCACAACCCACCACGGCGCGCCCTGGTGGGTTGTGCCCACCTCGGGTGCCCCCAGACCGACTCTTTGCTCTATAAATACCCCAAAAATATGAGAACCCTAGGGGAGTCGACGGAATATTCAGCCAGCCGTCGCAGAGTTCAGATCCAATCTAGACACCATCTCGGATGGGGTTCACCACCTCCATTGGCGCCTCTCCGATGATGCGTGAGTAGTTCTTTGTAGACCTTCGGGTCCGTAGTTAGTAGTGTGACGCCCGGATAATTAAGCTACAGTAACCGTCTACTAATGATGCCACGTCACCTCGGTTATTGCTGTTAAGTCTCATGTTAGTTCAAAACCGATTCAAAATTAAAATTCAAAATCAAGCAAACAATAAAAGCTTTTAAATATTAAAACTAAAATGTTCGGAGTGAACCAGATATTGTACAGGTAATTATGATTTGGAAACCACCTTTTTATAAAAGGTTTAAATGCACTTAAGTAATTATAATAGTAGGTAAACCAATTAAATAAATGTATTTTGGATTTTATACAATACTAAACTATTTTGTTCGGGGATAAAACCTTTTGTGGCAGTAGTTATAAATGTAACTCTATTTTAGGTATGGGTTTCACTTTTTGTAAAAACTATAAACTATTACATAAGTAAAACAAAACAGAAACAAGAAAATAAATAAAAAGAGAAA
The DNA here is from genome assembly GCF_018294505.1 of Triticum aestivum. Taxonomy (NCBI): domain Eukaryota; kingdom Viridiplantae; phylum Streptophyta; class Magnoliopsida; order Poales; family Poaceae; genus Triticum; species Triticum aestivum. Next base: position 438,760,921 of record NC_057812.1, on the reverse strand, counting down.
ATGGAAATAAACCAAAAGAAAAGAAAGTGAATAAACCCACCCCTCACTGGGCCTCGGCCCAGCTGGCCACCGAGCCAACTAGGCCAGCCCAGCCAGCCTCTGTCGGTGTACTAGAGTAGGGGTACCCTAGTATCCCGAACTTGTGCACGGGCAGTTGCAGCGGCGCGCGGCGAGGCTTGCCGGACGACCGCCAGAGTCCTCCGTGGGTTCCTTTGGAGCCATTCAAGAACAAAGCATTCAAGATGAAGAGACAAGGCCCCGGCAAGAGGATCTTGCCGGGAAGAGACAAGGCCCCGGCAAGAGGAGCTTGCCGGGAAGGCCAACCACGGCACTTCAAGAAACTTGCCGCGATGCACCGCATGTCCCGGCAAGGTCCGGTGAGCGACAAGCTTCTGGACTTGACAAGACGACGACCCCGACAAGGTACTCGCCGGGGGCCCGCTGCCACTCTGTACCCACGCTCCAGCGCACCCACCCGCGTGTCGCCATGAGGCTTCCTCAGGGGCACGTGGCGGGAGCCTGTGCAGCCAGGGGTACGCGGTGGCAAGCAGAGATGAAGAGAAGGCCATCGTGGCAAACGGTGGCGCTCCTAACGGTCACTTTTTGCACTGTTTAGGCAACTCAGACGGGCATTCAATGACCTTGTCCCCTGCCGTCAGAGTTAGGTAGGGTGCACTGTGTCCACAGTAGCGGTAGCTGCACCTACCGCATCCTTTTCCATTTTTACCCTTCTAGTCTACGTTGCCACCTGTCGGTGACCCCTTGAAAGTATAAAAGGAGGCCCAAGTGCAACGTTGAGGGGGTTCGACTCATTCGAAACATCAGGAACACTCTCACGCTCGGTCTGGCAGCGTCCATCGCTCCCGAGCAAGAATTCAATACACACAAACAAGCAGCAGTAGGGTTTTACGCATCCGTGCGGCCCGAAGCTGGGTAAAACTGCTCGCGTGTACTGCCTCGATCCGCTCTTTGCGCGGCCTCCGCCCCCCTCCGAATCAAAAGGGGCCCGGTCCCCATAGGTGTTGGTGGATCAGTTTCCCCGACATCTTTGGCGTGCCAGGTAGGGGGCGTCGAGATTGTGCGAACCCGATCCGGCGTGCATGCGAGCTAAATCTTCATCGTCTTCATCGACATGCCACCGAAGAAGAAGGATTCGGAGGCAGCTGTCCCGTCTGCGTCGCTTTCACCGCCTCCGGAGCAAACGGGTGGTGGAGTGGACGCCGGCGGAAGAATGGGCGTTGATGCGGGAGCCCTCAATGCAGCCAAGTCCAAGGACAAGGCGACATAGACCTCGGCATCCATGCACGCACCGCGCCCCTCTCAGGAGGCGCGGGACCAGCAGCATCATGGCGTTCGCAGCGCCATACGTCCGCTGGGCCAAGATCAAGCTGGTGGTTCTCGTGGCGCTCAAGACCAACATGCACGTCAACATGCTAGCTCGAGCGAAGTACGGTCGCCTGGACGGGGCACTACTCCTTCTAACGTGGTTAGGAGTCCGAGCACGCCCCACTCCTCGCACCGTTCACCTCCGCCGCCCACCACTCCAGCAGAAGCCTTGGCGCGAGCTCAACTGCTCCTAGACTATCCTCCGACGGTGGACAAGACCGACGAATGGAGGGCCACTATCCAGAGCCTCATCGGCTTCGCCAACGGCGACACTGCGCGGCAACCAAGCACCTCGCTGCCGCGGCAGGACAGCCGGACGCGAGCCGATGGCAACAAGACCGGGGGAGGTGCGACTTCCATGCACTCTCCACTACGAAGGCCAAAATCGCCGACTCACCGGGTCCACCCCGACAGCGGCTCCACCGCGTCGTCGGACCCACGAGCTGTTCACGACCAGCATCGAGCGCCGAAGAGAAGCGCGACGTCAATCCGACAAGCGTGCTGGGCCCTCTGTTGACATGCATGCGCCAGGGGAACCAGGCGATCTGCCGTATGCGGTAGGTTGTCCTGCGTTCACCCGTGAGCTGCGGCAAGTCCAGTGGCCCAGCACAAAGAATTTCAAACCAGACGTACCAGAGAAGTACGACGGCAAGACGCATCCGTCGGAGTTTCTCAGCATCTACACCATCGCGGTGCAGGCTGCCGGGGGACGGGACGACAAGATCCTTGCCAACTACTTCCCGCTGGTACTGAAGCCCAACGTCAGGTCCTGGCTCATGCACTTGCCGGACAATTCCATCTCCTCTTGGGCAGATTTATGCCATCAGTTTGTCGGCGCCTTTACAGGCGGCCACAAGCCACATGGCCAAGAGAGCGATCTTCATCTGCTCGCCCAGAAGGAAGGAGAGCCACTGCACAAGTACATTCAGAGATTCAGCCGTGTACAGCACAACATCCCAGACGTCCACCCCGCTGCGATCATCAGCGCGTTCCATCAGAATGTGCGAAACCGAAGGATGAGGGAGGAGATGGTGATGTGTAAGATCAGAGACGTCAGCGAGCTTTACACCCTGGCCGACAAGTGTGCACGCGCTGAAGAGGGAAGGAGGCTCCCCGGAGAGAGTACAGGAGCAGGAGGATCCGACAGTGAGGATGCCGCCCCGACAAGGAAAGGCCGGCGGCGGAACAACAAAAGGAAAAAGGGCAAGGAAGTGCTAGCTGTCGAGCAGACCGGCAACGGAGGTGGCGCCAAGGAAGCTAAAGCTGGTGGCTCCGACAAGGAGGCCCAGCCTGTGGCGGCCGCCGACAAGCAGGACAGCTCCGGCAAGCAGTATTGTAAGATTCACCGCACCAAGGGTCACGATCTCCAGAACTGCAAGAAAGTCGAACAGCTTGTTGAGCAACAGAAGGCTGAGTACTTGCGGCGCGACAAGGAGAAGGCCCAGGAAGGAACTGGTGGATCCGGCAAGAAACATCCCGGCCGAGGAGGACGCCGCGGCAAGGCCAAGCAGCGGCAAGGAGACAGACCTCCCCGCGGCCGCGACAAGGATGAAGATGACGACGACGACGAAGACATGGATGATGACGAGGCCGACGAGCAGGAATTTCAGAAAGCCATAGAGGTCCTGTGCATTGACGGTGGCGCCTCTCTGCATACTTCGCACCGCCAACTCAAGCAGTGGATGCGGGAAGTGAATGCAGCAGAGCCATCCATAGAGTCACGCAAGCCCCTGAAATGGTCCAGCGCACCTATCATCTTCGACATTGAGGACCACCCTGATCGCGTAACTGCGGTCGGGTGTTTGCCGATGTTGGTTTCTCCAACTATCCGCAATCTCAAGGTCACGAAGATGCTAGTTGACGGTGGGGCTGGCTTGAACCTGATATCCTCCGCGGTCCTCTAGAAACTTCAGATCCCTGACAGCGAGCTCGAGGAGACCGGCACATTCCAAGGAATCGGCCCGGGAAGAAGCAAGCCGAAGGGAAAGATCACGCTGCCGGTCACATTTGGCAGCGAGCTGAACTTCAGGACTGAGAGGGTCACGTTTGACGTTGCCGACTTTCCATTACCATACAATGGGATCCTTGGCCGTCCGGCACTCGCCAAGTTCATGGCAGCATCTCACTATGCGTACAACATACTGAAAATGCCAGGCCCAATAAGTGTCATCTCTGTCCCTGGCGACAAGAAGGATGCTCTCATCCGTGCCGACAAGATCTACCGGGAAGCGGCAGCCGCAGCACAGCGCAAGACACTTGCCGCTGAAGCTCCCGGAGGGAAGAAGAAGACCAAGTCCGGCAAGAGCTCTGATGCCTACTCCGGCAAGCGCACCTCTTCGGAGTGCTGCGCTACCGTCGAGGACGCACCATCGAGCTCCACCGGCAAGTGTAAGAAGGCAATGGCAGCTCCACCTGAGACTAAGAAGGTGTCCGCCAAGGAGGATGGCACTGGTGGTACCTTCACCATCAGCGCCACTCTTGACCCAAAATAGGAAAGCGCGCTCGTTGCTTTCCTGCGGGCGAATGTCGACGTGTTTGCATGGAAACCGTCTGATATCCCCGGTGTTCCCAGGAAAGTAATCGAGCACCACCTTGCCGTATGTCCTCATGCGCGGCCCGTCAAGCAGAGAGTCAGGAAGCAGGCAGTGGAGCGCCAATAATTCATTGCAGAAGAAATCAAGAAGTAGGAAGCAGCAGGCCTTGTCAGAGGAGTGCTCCATCCCACGTGGTTGGCCAATCCTGTTGTTGTGCGCAAGGCTAACGGAAAATGGAGACTTTGTATTGCCTTCACTGATGTTAATAAAGCTTGTCCCAAAGACCCATTTCCCTTGCCGCGTATTGACCAGATTGTTGACTCCACAGCCGGATGTGATTTGCTTTCATTTCTTGATGCATACTCAGGATACCATCAGATCTTCATGGCATAAGAGGATGAAGAGAAAACCGCATTTATCACCCCATGTGGCACGTACTGCTTCGTACGGATGCCTTTCGATTTGAAGAATGTTGGATCAACATTCGCAAGGGTAGTCCACCATGCTTTTGAGCCGCAAATGCACACAAATGTGGAAGCCTACATGGATGATATAGTGGTCAAGAGCAAAAACAAGGCTACTCTGATTCAAGATCTAGATGAAACTTTTGCAAATCTGCGCAGGATCAACCTCAAGCTCAATCCCGAGAAGTGCGTGTTCGGAGTCCCTTCCGGCAAGCTTCTCGGGTTCTTTGTGTCACAGCGGCGGATTGAAGCCAATCCCGACAAGATCAAAGCCATCGAGCAGATTGAAGCACCAAAGCGCGTCAAGGATGTACGAAAGCTTGCCGGTTGCGTGGCTGCTCTCAGCAGATTTATCTCTAAGTCCGCAGAGCGTGCCTTGCCGTTTTTCAAAATATTGAAAAAGGCAGGTCCGATGAAATGGACTCCTGAAGCGGAGGCCGCGCTACAGGACTTGAAGAGGTACCTGTCCTCCACTCCAATACTTGTCGCACCTAAGCCACAAGAGAAGTTGCTGCTATATCTAGCAGCAACCAATCAAGTGGTTAGTGCTGCGTTAGTAGCGGAGAGGGAGGCGGATGATGAGCCAGCAACCGCAGCAAGTGAATCCAGCGACAAGCAGGGGGCTTCTCCGACAAGCTCTGGCCCCGACAAAGTTGAGTCTGCGCAGGCATGCAAGGAGGTGCAGAGGAAAATGGTGCAACGCCCAGTTTACTTTGTCAGTTCCCTTCTACAGGGGGCTAGATCAAGGTATTCTGGCGTACAGAAATTGCTTTTCGGCCTTCTCATGGCCTCGAGAAAGCTGCCACATTACTTCCAGGCACATGAGATAACAGTTGTCACTCGCTTTCCATTGAAGAGGATACTGCAAAATCCAGAGGCAACCGGCAGGATTGTCGAGTGGGCACTGGAACTGTCAAGCTTTGGCCTCAAGTTTGAGAGTACTTCCACTATAGAGAGCAGAGCATTGGCAGAATTCATAGCGGAATGGACGCCGACACCAGACGAAGAAACTCCAGAAACAAGCATCCCCATCAAAGAGGCAAGCAAAGAGTGGCTGATGTACTTTGATGGTGCCTTCTCGCTGCAAGGCGCCGGCGCAGGCGTGCTGCTTATCGCACCCACCGGAGAGCACCTCAAGTACGTAGTTCAGATGCATTTTCCCAAGGAGCAAGCAACGAACAATACCGCAGAGTATGAAGGTTTGCTTGCCGGACTCAGAATCGCGGCAGACCTTGGGATCAACAAGCTCATTGTCAGGGGTGACTCGCAGTTGGTCGTCCGCCAAGTAAACAAAAGCTATCAGAGTCCGTTGATGGAAGCATATGTTGATGAAGTAAGGAAGCTAGAAGCACACTTTGACGGCCTGCAAATGGAACACGTTCCACGAGCTCAGAACGATATTGCTGACGGCCTGTCAAAGTGCGCAGCACTAAAGTTACCTGTGGAACCAGGGATTTTTGTGCTCAAGCTGACTCAACCATCCGTAACACCGTCGACTGGACAGAGAAAGAAGAGGAAGTTGGTTTCTGATGACTACTTTCCGGCAGAGCTTCCCGAAGCCGCCGCCAAGAAGGTCCCCAAGATCGACGCCAAGAGTGCTGAGGAGCAGTCTGCTCCGGCGAACCTCTTGGTTTGTTCCGTTGAAGCAGACGCTCCCGACAAGTTTTGCTCCGGCAAGCTTGCCGGGGAATATCACGCTCCGGCCGAACCGCAGGTTCTTGCCGTAGAAGCGGATGTTCCCACAGCAACAGATATGCCTTTAAGCCCTTGTTGTCGAGCCACAAGCTCCAGCATGGGCGCAGCAGATCGTCCGTTTCCTTCAGACAGGAGAGCTTCCCGAAGAGCAAGAAGAAGCGGAAAGAGTAGCCCGGCAGTCAAGTATGTACAAGTTTGTCGACAAGACACTGTACAGAATAAGACTCGACGGTGTGAAATTGAAGTGCCTTCGCCGGGAAGATGGACAACAGCTGTTGGCAGAGATACATGGAGGCATATGTGGTCACCACATTGGCGCAAGAGCACTTGCCGGCAAAGCATTCCGACAAGGTTTCTTCTGGCCGACAGCCCTCCAGGATGCAACTGCACAAGTAACCAAGTGTGAAGCATGCCAGTTCCATTCCAAACAGATACACCAGCCAGCTCAAGCTCTCCAGACAATCCCTTTATCCTGGCCATTTTCGGTCTGGGGGCTCGACATCCTCGGCCCCTTTCCCCGAGCTGTCGGGGGCTTTGAGTTCTTGTACGTCGCCATCGACAAGTTCACAAAGTGGCCGGAAGTGGAACCAGTGAGGAAGGTGACAGCACAGTCAGCAGCCAAGTTCTTCAGGTTGATTGTTTGCCGTTTCGGGATCCCTAACATGATCATCACCGACAACGGCACGCAATTTACGAGCCGCACCTTCATGCAGTACGTCCAAGATCTTGGCGCCAAGGTCTGCTTTGCTTCTGTTGCTCATCCGAGAAGCAAAGGTCAAGCGGAGAGGACAAATGCTGAAGTGCTGCGAGGCCTCAAGACCAGAACTTTCGACAGGCTGCACAAGTGCGGAAGAAACTGGATCGAGGAGCTGCCGGTGGTTCTTTGGTCGATCAGGACGACGCCAAATCGAGCCACTGGCCATACAACCTTCGCTCTAGTCTACGGAGCAGAGGCAGTTCTCCCCATGGAACTCGTTTACGGGTCACCTCGAGTGCTTGCTTATGATGAGCTCGAGCAAGAGCAGTTGCGCCAAGATGACGCGCTGCTCCTTGAGGAAGACCGTCTTCAGGCTGCTGTGCGAGTCGCTCGCTACCAGCAAGCTTTGCGTCGCTACCGTAGCCGCAAAGTTAAAGCCAAGAGCTTCAAGGAAGGCGACCTTGTTCTTCGGCGTGTTCAGTCCGCCAAGAATTCCAACAAGTTGACGCCGAAGTGGGAAGGCCCTTATCGGGTGAAACGAGTCACTAGGCCCGGCGCTGTCCGCCTTGAGACCGAAGATGGCATTCCTGTGAGCAACTCCTGGAACATTGAACATCTTCGTAAGTTTTACCCGTAGGGCGCGGTTGCCGGAAGCTTTTCCGGCAACCACCTTTTGTACAAGTCTTGTCGCTGTTGCATGTAATCCTTTGTACAAAGCCGGGCGCAGACCCCGTGCACCAGTAAAGTTCATGTGCCCCGCACGTCTTGTCAGTTTTTTTATGCTATAATCCTTTTTCGCATATGTTATCTGACACTTTGTGCAGCACCAGACCCCGGTAAGCGATAATGAGCCCAAGGCTCCATATCATTACTTTATTTCTCTGTTTCTTTCTCAAAAGAAGGAAGGTTCCCTCGCCCACAAGGTTTACCGGGGGGGAAGGAGAAGATAATGGTGTGGACCAGGCTGTTCAAGAAAGTTTCTCGTTGCCGGGAAGCAGACGACAGAAAAGCTAAGTTGCTAAAGTTTGAGCAATCAGTTTTTTAAGTTTTTGAGTTATTTTCCTTGAACGACCGTGCTTTGTATGGAAAACCTGTGCGCGGAGGAACCAACTCGTAGCTAGCTGCGCCCTTACTTTGTTTCGAGTCCGCTCAACAACTTAAGTGAGCTGCAACTAGTTGCTACAAGGTTGCTTGTCGGTAGCGACCCCGCCAGCAGGCTGCTGAAGTTCCACACTCAGCGCTCGCGGCAAGGGTGCCTGCACCGGCAAGTTTCCCTAGAAAGCGTAGGGCAGAACCATACAAAGCCAAGATTCGAGTAAAGGAAGTAACACGGCAATTTTTTGCCTAAGATAGAGTTATATTACAAAAATAACTTGTCGCGCCTCTAATAAAGTGTTCCCATGACATGACTGGCAGCGACAAGAAAAGAAGAAAACGGACGGCCTAATCTATGCAATCGCCGTCAACCCTTTTGACCTCGTTCACCCTGTCCACAATGGGTGCGACGAGGGCCTTAAGTGCGTCAAGATCAGCGTCCGCCGGCAGCCTCTTGAGGACGTTGGTGAGGTTGAGGCCCGGATTGCGGAAGGCCACCTTCACCAGCACCTTCTCCAGAACTCCGGCACAAATCGAGCGTGACTCGTCGGCCAACTGCTTTGGGATCCGTTCCCGGAGTTGCTGGAGCGCCGCCGCCACGCCTTTGAAGAACAGAGTGAGCTTGGCGCTGGGTTGGAGGTTCTCGTCGGAGGAGTACCCGAAGCCTTCCACCCCCAATTGCACCAGCTCCTCTTTGATGACTGCAACAATGTTCACGAGGCCCTCCATCCAGAGCGCCACCGTATCTCTGAGAAGATTCTGGGTTTCGGCGGCCCTCGCTAGAAGTGCCTCGTTGGCCTTGATGTCCTTCTTCAAGTCCGCCTCCCGTTTCTTGGCGCCGTCCAACGTCTCCGTTAGGGTGGCCAGCTTCAGCTCCAGATCAGCATTGGAATTCTTGGCGGCGCGCAGCTCTTTGCCCTTCTCGGAGAGTTGGCCCTGCAGCTCACCATGAGCAAGGGCGTCCTTCTCGCGCTCTAGCTTGAGCGCGGCAAGCTCTTCGCCACCCACCTTCAGATCAGCCTCCAGCTGCGCCACCTTTACTTCCAATTCCTTCTTGGCGGTCTCGGCAGCCGCAGCCGCATCCTTTGCCTCTTGGAGCGACCCGCCAAGTGCCCGTTCGCGCGCGGGAAGCTCCTCCTCGTGGCTGTCGAGGTTCACTTTCCGCTGAGCCAGCTCGCCTTCTCGTGCGTACAACTTCTCGCCAGTGAGCCGCTGCTGCTCTTCAGCTTCGGCCTTCTCGAGGAGGAAGGCCTTCCGCTCTTCAGCAAGCTGCTCCCGCTCCTCCGCCAAGGCCCGGAGAGCTTCCTGGCGAAAACCCCGGAGCTCCTCTGCGCGCTTCTCTATATCCACGCTCGCTTTCGCGATGAGCGCTTCCCGGGACTCCAACTTGACTTGACGGGCGCGATAGAGCGCCAGCAGCCTCCGCAGCAGCCGCTCCTCCTCGGGCTCGTCACTGCTGCTTCCCGGCGCATCAACGATCGACAACCCGGCGGAGGCAAGCACCTCCCCATCTAGAACTTCTCCTTCCACCGGCGCCTTGGAGCTTGACGCCCAAGGGAGCTTGATGAAGATGCCCTCGCCAGCCTTTATATAGGCGTCGGGCTGGGGCTCCTCGGAGCCTGACGCTGCGGCAGCGACGGAGGGATCGGCGGTCGGTGCAGCGCCTGACGCTCCTGTGGCCTCAGGGCTGTCAGTGCAATCGCCAGATCCCCCGCCAGCTTCCTCGGCGGCAGCCTTGGCGGCCTCTTCACCGGCAGGCACATCGACACCAGCTCCGTCTTCGGCGGCCGTGACATCATCAGTGTTGCCGCGCGCGTCCTCTCTGCCGCCCGCCTCGGTCTCTATCGGATCCGCGGAGGGTGGACCTGACGACCGGAGAAGAATGAGAAGTCAAACAAGCACTCAAGAAGAAAAATCAGCAGAAGAATACAAAGAAAGTTTCGGGCAGGAAGGATTACCGGTGTTGGGATCCGCTGTCATAAGCTCCACCACCGGCGGACCGTTAGCGCTGTCCCTTGCCGGAGACTCCTCCCTTGCCGGAGGCTCCTCCCTTACCGGAGAATGCTCCCTTGCCGGGGAGTCCGCCCTTGGCGGCGTAGTCGAAGCAGACGACGAGTCGGAGGTGATCACCACGCCCTCCTGATGAAGCTGTTCTGCTCCTGCACAAACAAACCAGTGATCAGATGTCAACAAAGGAAAAGAGCAACCACGCGCACCCAGAAGCAGAAAGTAAACCATATGCTTACGCTGGGGGCTGCGCTGGGGGCTGCTCTGCGAAGTGATGGCCGGATCCGGCAAGGTGGTCTCGGGCGCGCCTCCTGTCGTCGTAGTGGGCTCGTCATCGATGATCACCACCTGAGCCTTGGCCCTCTTTGCCGCCCTCTGGGCCAGAGTCCTGAAAAGGGAGAGTCCAGGGTGGGTCAGATCAGATGCAAGACAGGAATGGCAAGTTGAAGAACTACAAGAACAACAAGGGAATCTTACTCTTCTTCCTCTTCCTCGTCGGAGCTGAGCGCGGAGAGGTCGAAGTTCGGCCCACCTCCGACGCAACGAGGTGGAGGGGTGGGATCCCTTGGCCGCTTGGCGGGGACTGCGGCGCCAGCCTGAGATGACCCCGCCCCAGTTGCCGCTGCGGCGGGAGGCGCACCCGCGGCAACCGTACTTGCCGTGGCGGAGCGCGTCGCGCGGTGCTGCGGCTGTTGACCAGCTTGCCTCCCTGCTGCGTCCCCGATCCTGCGGAGGCGCCTTCTTGGCTGCACTGGGGGCTGCATTCTGGGCCCTGTTCCCGGTAAGCTCCCCGGAGATGACGGGCCGCTCGCACCCTCGGCGGGCTCACTCAACTCGGCGTCGGGCGCGTCAAGCTCTTCTTCTTCTTCGGGCCACTCCCGCTTAGCAAGACTCATCGCCGATGCCGCGTCCGCTTCCTCCACCGTGAACCCAAATTCACCCGCGGCTGCGGCTGCCGCCGCCTCTTCCGCCCTGGTGGCGATACGTTCCATCTCTTGATCGGTGGTGTCGCGGGTGAGGAGCTTCTTGTCGTCAGCATTGACCGCTACTTCCACTAGGCTGTCGAAGAACTGCTGCACAACATCTCCGGCAGGCTCTTGCCAAGTTGGAGCGATCCCGTGCGAGTCACACAACAGCATCATGGCGCAGATGCGGTCGCGTGAGGAGTTGTTGCACAGAGGAACGACGCCTGCCGGCAACCTGAACCACTCGGGATGCTGTGGGTCGTGCTTGAATATCTCCTTGAGTATCCCGTCCAACTCTATGACGGTGAAATTGAAGTTGAGGCCTGGGCGCAACCTCATGATATCTGCCGGGCCTCCAAATTCCCAGGCGGATCTCCCCCTCGCCTGCAGAGGGGCGATGCGCCGGCGAAGGAAATCCGCGCCGACAGCTCCTACAGTCAGCCCGGCAAGCCTGAGACGCAAGATCCGAGTGGTGGCGATCTTCAGCTTGTCGTCGTCCACGGACAGAGCGCTCCAGTCATTGCCACGCACTACTTGGGCTTGGCGCAGGGTGGTGAACGGCTGCAGGCTCTCTTCTACAACCCAGCACCAATCTGCTCTCCACTCGTCCCACTTGCTGCGGAGCTCCCCCTCCAGATAGGTCTCCTTCTTGCCGGCCCGCGAGATCCAGGCGATCCCGTCGGCAAGAGGTTCCCCTCTCTCGACACGAGGCATAAAGAAATGGCGAAAGAGAGCTACGTTGGGGTGGACTCCGACAAAGTTTTCGCATAGATGGGCGAAAACTGCCATGGTCAGAATGGTGTTGGGGGTGAAGTCAAGGAGGTGGAGTCCATAGGTGTTCATGACGTCGCAAAAGAAATCAGAGAATGGCGGGCAGAGCCCGCAGTAGGAGAACACGGCGAAGAAAGGATATCCGCCAACTGGAGCTGCTTGCGAGGCGACGGCGGAGAGTACCTTTGTGCGCGGATGCGCCCGCGTCTCCGTCGACCAGAAGAGATA
>NC_057812.1:438747137-438748653 GCF_018294505.1 Triticum aestivum | reverse complement strand
CACAGCTTTCGCGGCAGCGGCCTTCGTGGTCTTCCCCTTCCCGGGCTTCGGAGGCATAGCGGAGGCGGTGGGGGAGATCGATGGCGCTGGTGGTGGCGGCAGCGACGGGGGCGGAGCGCTACCCTCTTTCAACTCTGCAAGCGGAGGAGGGCGGCGGAGATTTCTGAGATTGCAGCAGCGAAGGGCGAAGGTGGGGGAAATGCCCCTGTTTCCCCTGCTTATAAAGAGGGACGGGGCGGACATTTCGGCCTTCCAAATAAACAACCACCCACGATCTCTCCCACGACTTCGCGATTGACGCGTGCCGTTACGGGGGGCGCGGTGGATACGGAGTTAGATTCGGCATAACCCAGGCTCCGCGCGTGCCCGCGCCCTGTTTTGGGCCTGGCCCAACAGCGCTCGGCACCGTGTGTGGCCCAGGCCCGGGGGCTCCTGTCGGTATACTAGAGTAGGGGTACCCTAGTATCCCGAACTTGTGCATGGGCAGTTGTAGCGCCGTGCGGCGAGGCTTGCCGGACGACCGCCAGAGTCCTCCGTGGGTTCCTTTGGAGCCATTCAAGAACAAAGCATTCAAGATGAAGAGACAAGGCCCCAGCAAGAGGATCTTGCCGGGAAGAGACAAGGCCCCGGCAAGAGGAGCTTGCCGGGAAGGCCAACCACGGCACTTCAAGAAACTTGCCGCGATGCACCGCACGTCCCGGCAAGGTCTGGTGAGCGACAAGCTTCTGGACTCGACAAGACGACGACCCCGACAAGGCACTCGCCGGGGGCCCGCTGCCACTCTGTACCCACGCTCCAGCGCACCCACCCGTCTGTCGCCATGAGGCTTCCTCAGGGGCGCGTGGCGGGAGCCTGTGCAGCCAGGGGTACGCGGTGGCAAGCAGAGATGAAGAGAAGGCCATCGTGGCAAACGGTGGCGCTCCTAACGGTCACTTTTTGCACTGTTTAGGCAACTCAGACGGGCATTCAATGACCTTGTCCCCTGCCGTCAGAGTTAGGTAGGGTGCACTGTGTCCACAGTAGCGGTAGCTGCACCTACCGCATCCTTTTCCATTTTTACCCTTCTAGTCTACGTTGCCACCTGTCGGTGACCCCTTGAAAGTATAAAAGGAGGCCCAAGTGCAACGTAGAGGGGGTTCGGCTCATTCGAAACATCAGGAACACTCTCACGCTCGGTCTGGCAGTGTCCATCACTCCCGAGCAAGAATTCAATACACACAAACAAGCAGCAGTAGGGTTTTACGCATCCGTGCGGCCCGAAGCTGGGTAAAACTGCTCGCGTGTACTGCTTCGATCCGCTCTTTGCGCGGCCTCCGCCCCCCTCCGAACCGAAATGGGCCCGGTCCCCATAGGTGTTGGTGGATCAGTTTCCCCGACAGCCTCCCCTTAACCCCCACCCCGATCGGAACCCAAACCCTACCCCCCACTCTCCCATGATCCCCTCCCTGATCCACCGCTCTCCCCACGTCTTTCTCCCTCCCTCCCCCGATCCAAATTCGGATCGGGGCACTCACGC
>NC_057812.1:438710099-438746285 GCF_018294505.1 Triticum aestivum | reverse complement strand
GTCCGCTGCACTCCTCGCGTTCACCGAGCCAGCCGCCACACTCGCTGCTCCCCGCGTCCGCCGCTGCAGACCGTCCCCCGCGCCCGCGATCGCCTCTCCGTCGGTCGCTCCGGCTGCCATCGGCCTTGGCCGTGCGCCCCTCGCCCCGCCTGCCCACGCCCGGGTCGCCCTGGCCGCGCCCGCATGCTCACGGGCTCCGCCCGCGCCTGTAGTTGCCTATGGGCCACTGACCAGTGGGTCCTGCCCCCCTGTGACAATGACAGATGGGGCCCACGCCCTTAGAACATAATATATATATATATATATATATAAATGGAAATAATTAATTAATTAATCAATGAATTAATTAAGTTAATTAACTCTGTTTAGTGGATCTAATTAAGTAGTTAGTTTAATTAAACAGTAATTAGATTAGTTAAACCCTAATTAGAATAAACAGAGTATGACAGCTGGGACCCACATGTCAGTTTGACCCAGTCAATGCCCTATTGACTACTAACGTCATGCTGACATCATGATGACATCAACATACACTATTCTGGATAATGTTGATTTAAAATAATTAGATAAATTCTAAAAATATTTAAAACTTTAGATAATGATGTAAAATAATCCGTAACTCGGCTGAAAATACTTTGTACATGAAAGTTGCTCAGAACGACGTGACGAATTCGAATACGCAACCCGTTCGTCAGCCACACATCCCTAGCGTAGCCAACACGCAACTTTCCCCCTCCGGTTCATCTGTCCAAAAACGCGAAACACTGGGGATACTTTCCCGGTTGTTTCCCCCCTTCACCGGTATCACCTCCTACTGCATTAGGGCACACCTAGCACCGCTCATTGTCATGTCATGCATCGATATGCACCTGTTTGCATTGTATTCATCATTTCTTCCCCCTCTTCTCTCCGGTAGACTACGGGACTGACGCCACTGCTGGTACCCCAGTCGACTACGTTGTTGATGACCCCTCCTTGCTAGAGCAACCAGGCATGCCCCTCCTTGATTACCAGATATCGCCTATTCTTCTCTCTACTGCTTGCATTAGAGTAGTGTAGCATGTTACTGCTTTCCGTTAATCCTATCCTGATGCATAGCCTGTCTTTGCTACCATTGTTGTTACCTTTACGTTCAATCCTAAATTCTTAGTATAGGATGCTAGTTTTCCATCAGTGGCCCTACATTCTTGTCCGTCTGCCATGCTATACTATTGGGCCGTGATCACTCGGGAGGTGATCACGGGTATATACTTATATACATAATACATGATATATGTGGTGACTAAAGTCGGGTCGGCTCGTAGAGTACCCGCGAGTGATTCACGGGTTGGGACCGAAAGGACGTTTGTCCTAACGACCCTTTGAGTGAACCTTTGTGGCGCAGCGACGAGGCAGGTTGAGACCACCTAGGAGAGAGGTGGGCCTAGCCCTGGTCGGCGTCCGTGGTTACATCAATTAATACGCTTAACAAGATCTTGGTATTTGATCTCAGTCTGGCCACTGGCCTATACGCACTAACCAACTACGTGGGAACAGTTATGGGCACTCGACGTCGTGGTATTAGCCGAAGCCTTCTTGACATTAGCGACTGAGTGGCGCGTGCCGCATTGGGCTGGAATGCCTGCTCTTGTATTAGGGAGGCTAGGTCTGCTTCCGTCCGCGTTCGCAACGTGCAGGTGCGCAATGGGCGATGGGCCCAGACCCCTGCGTGCATAGGATTTAGACCGGCATGTTGACCTCTCTGTTGTGCATAGGTGGGCTGTGATGTGTTGATCTTCCGAGGAGGGCATGACCCAGGAAAGTGTGTCCGGTCAAAGGGGATCGAGCATGTTGGGAAATGTGATGCACCCCGGCAGGGAAGTTTATCTATTCGAATAGTCGTGTCCCTCGGTAAAAGGATGACCCAGAGTTGTACCTTGACCTTATGACAACTAGAACTGGATACTTAATAAAACACACCCTTTCAAGTGCCAGATACAACCCGGTGATCGCTCTCTAACACGGCGACAAGGAGAGGATCGCGGGGCAGGATTGTGCTATGTGATGATACTTGGTTAACTTACCATCTACTCTCTTCTACTCCTTCAAGATGGAGGATGTTGATACGTCCATTTTGCATCATGCTTTTATATCGATATTTATTGCATTATGGGTTGTTGTTACACATTATGTCACAATAGTTATGCCTATTCTCTCTTATTTTACAAGGTTTACATGAAGAGGGGGAATGTCGGCAGCTGCAATTCTGGGCTGGAAAAGGAGCAAATATTAGAGACCTATTCTGCACATCTCCAAAAGTCCTGAAACATAACGGAAGTTATTTCTAGAATATATAAAAAATATTGAGCGAAGAAAGTTCCAGAGGGGAGGCCACACCCTAGCCACGAGGGTGGGGGCGCGCCCCCTGCCTCATGGGCCCCCTGGTGGCCCTCTGATGCCCATCTTTTGCTATATGAGGTCTTTCATCCAAGAAAAAAATCATAAGCTAGCTCGCGAGACAAAACTCCACCGCCACAAGGCGGAACCTTGGCGGAACCAATCTAGGGCTCCAGCAGAGCTGTTCTATCGGGGAAACTTCCCTCCGGGAGGGGGAAATCATCACCATCGTCATCACTAACGATCCTCTCATCGGGAGGGGGTCACTCCATCAACATCTTCACCAGCACCATCTCATCTCAAACCTAGTTCATCTCTTGTATCCAATCTTTGTATCCAAACCTCAATTTGGTACCTGTGGGTTGCTAGTAGTGTTGATTACTCCTTATAGTTGATGCTAGTTGGTTTACTTGGTGGAAGATCATATGTTAAGATTCATTATGCATATTAACGCCCTCTGATTATGAACATGAATATGCTTTGTGAGTAGTTACGTTTGTTCCTGAGGACATGGGAGAAGTCTGGCTATAAGTAGTCATGTGAATTTGGTATTCGTTCGATATTTTGATGAGACGTATGTTGTCATCCCTCTAGTGGTGTCATGTGAACTCGACTACATGACACTTCACCATTGGGAAGTAATAAGTAGATGATGGGTTGCTAGAGTGACATAAGCTTAAACCCTAGTTTATGCGTTGCTTCGTAAGGGGCCGATTTGGATCCATATGTTTCATGCTATGGTTATTTTACCTTAATACTTCTGTTGTAGTTGTGGATGCTTTCAATGGGGGTTAATCATAAGTGGGATGCTTGTCCAAGTAAGGGCAGTACCCAAGCACCGGTCCACCCACATATCAAATCATCAAAGTACCGAACGTGAATCATATGAACGTGATGAAAACTAGCTTGACGATAATTTCCATGTGTCCTCGGGAGCGCTTTCCTTCATATAAGAGTTTGTCCAGGCTTGTCCTTTGCTACAAAAATGATTGGGCCATCTTGCTACACCTTATTTACTTTTATTACTTGCTACTCATTACAAATTACCTTATCACAAAACTATTTGTTACCGATAATTTCAGTGCTTGCAGAGAATACCTTAATGAAAACTGCTTATCATTTCCTTCTGCTCCTCGTTGGGTTAGACACTCTTACTTATAGAAAAGGCTATGATATATCCCCTACACTTGTGGGTCATCAGCTTCCAGAAGCGTAGTCTTTGATAGGACTAGCTATCCCCCTCTTATTCTGGCATTCTGCAGTTCAGTCCATATATACTACCCCTTTCATTGATACCAACGCACATGTAGTGTGGTTCCTTGCTCGCGAGTACTTTGGATGAGTACTCATGGTTGCTTTGCTCCCCCTTTCCCCCCTTTCTATACATGGTTGTTGCGACCAGTCGCTGCAGCCCAGGAGCCAGGTGTCACCGATGACAACTCCTACTACACTAGAGGTGCCTACTACTACGTGCAGGCTGCCGCCGACGACCAGGAGTAGTTTAGGAGGATCCCAGGGAGGAGGTATGTGCCTCTTTTGATCTGTATCCTAGTTTGTGCTAGCCATTGATGTCTACTACACAATGTTCTTCTTTTAGACATTGTTGGGCCTCCAAATGCAGATGTTTGTAGGACAGTAGCAAATTTCCCTCAAGTGGATGACCTAAGGTTTATCAATCCGTGGGAGGCGTAGGATGAAGATGGTCTCTCTCAAACAACCCTGCAACCAAATAACAAAGAGTCTCTTGTGTCCCCAACACACCCAATACAATGGAAAATTGTATAGGTGCACTAGTTCGGCGAAGGGATGATGATACAGGTGCAATATGGATGGTCGATATAGGTTTTTGTAATCTGAAAATATAAAAACAGCAAGGTAACTAATGATAAAAGTGAGCACAAACAGTCTTGCAATGCTTCGAAACAAGGCCTAGGGTTCATACTTTCACTAGTGCAAGTTCTCTCAGCAATAATAACGTAATTGGATCATATAACTATCCCTCAACATGCAACAAAGAGTCACTCCAAAGTCACTAATAGCGGAGAACAAACGAAGAGATTATGGTAGGGTACAAAACCACCTCAAAGTTATCCTTTCTGATCAATCTATTCAGGAGTCCATAGTAAAATAACACGGAGCTATTCTTTCCGTTCAATCTATCATAGAGTTCGTACTAGAATAACACCTTAACACACAAATCAACCAAAACCCTAATGTCACCTATATACTCTAATGTCACCTCAAGTATCCGTGGGTATGATTATACGATATGCATCACACAATCTCAGATTCATCTATTCAACCAACACAAAGAACTTCAAAGAGTGCCCCAAAGTTTCTATCGGAGAGTCAAGACGAAAACGTGTGCCAACCCCTATGCATAAGTTCACGAGGGAACTCGCTAGTTGATCACCAAAACATACATCAAGTGGATCATGTGATATCCCATTGTCACCACAGATAAGCACATGCAAGACATACATCAAGTGTTCTCAAATCCTTAAAGACTCAATCCGATAAGACAACTTCAAAGGGAAAACTCAATTCATCACAAGACAGTAGAGGGGGATAAACATCATAAGATCCAAATATAATAGCAAAGCTTGCGATACATCAAGATCATGCCAAATCAAGAACACGAGACAGAGAGAGATCAAACACATAGCTACTGGTACATACCCTCAGCCTCGAGGGTGAACTACTATCTCCTTGTCATGGAGAGCGCCGGGATGATGAAGATGGCCACCGGAGAGGGATTCCCCCCCCCCCTCCGGCAGGGTGCCGGAATGGGTCTAGATTGGTTTTCGGTGGCTACGGAGGCTTCTGGAGGCGGAACTCCCGATCTATTCCGTTCTCTGATTTTAAGGGTATATTGATATATATATAGGCAAAAAAAAGTCGGCCAGGGGAGCCACTAGGGGCCCACGAGGGTGGGGGCGCGCCCAGGGGGGCAGGCGTGCCTCCCTGCCTCGTGGCCACCTCGAAGCTTCCCTGACGTCTACTCCTAAGTTTCCTGGATTGCTTCCGTTCCAAAAAATAATTCTCCCAAAGGTTTCATTCCGTTTGGACTCCGCTTGATATTCCTTTTCTTAGAAACACTAAAATAGGCAAGAAAACAACAATTTGGGCTGGGCGTCTGGTTAATAGTTAGTCCCAAAATAATATAAAAGTGTATAATAAAGCCCATAAACATCCAAAACAGATAATATAATAGCATGGAGCAATCAAAAATTAAAGATACATTGGAGACGTATCAACATCCCCAAGCTTAATTCATGCTCGTCCTCGAGTAGGTAAATGATAAAACAGAATTTTTGATGTGGAATGCTACCTAACATATTTATCCATGTAATTATCTTTATTGTAGCAAGAATATTCAGATCCGAAAGTTTCAAGACAAAAGTTTAATATTGACATAAAAATAATAATACTTCAAGCATACTAACTAAGAAATCATGTCTTCTCAAAATAACATGGCTAAAGAAAGTTATCCCTACAAATCATATAGTCTGGCTATGCTCTATCTTCACCACACAAAATATTTAAATCATGCACAACCCCGATGACAAGCCAAGAAATTGTTTCATACTTTTGACGTTCTCAAACTTTTTCAATTTTCACGCAATACATGAGCGTGAGACATGGATATAGAACTATAGGTGGAATAGAATGGTGGTTGTGGAGAAGACAAAAAGGACAAGATAGTCTCACATCAACTAGGCATATCAACGGGCTATGGAGATACCCATTAATAGATATCAATGTGAGTGAGTAGGGATTGCCATGCAACGGATGCACTAGAGCTATAAGTGTATGAAATCTCAACAAAAGAAACTAAGTGGGTGTGCATCCAACTTGCTTGCTCACGAAGACCTAGGGCAATTTGAGGAAGCCCATCATTGGAATATACAAGCCAAGTTCTATAATGTAAAATTCCCACTAGTTCATGAAAGTGACAACATAGGAGACTCTCTATCATGAAGATCATGGTGCTACTTTTAAGCACAAGTGTGTAAAAAGGATAGTAACATTGTCCCTTCTCTCTTTTTCTCTCATTTTTTATTTGGGCCTTCTTTCTTTTTTCTTTTGGCCTCTTTTCTCTTTTTTATTTTTCATTCAGAGTCTCATCTCGACTTGTGGGGGAATCATAGTCTCCATCATCCTTTCCTCACTGGGACAATGCTCTAATAATTATGGTCATCACACTTTTATTTACTTACAACTCAAAAAAAATTACAAATCGATATTTAGAACAAGATATGACTCTATATGAATGCCTCCGGCGGTGTACCGAGATGTGCAATGACTCATGAGTGACATGTATGAAAGAATTATGAACGGTGGCTTTGCCACAAATACGATGTCAACTCCATGATCATGCAAAGCAATATGACAATGATGGAGCGTGTCATAATAAACGGAACGGTGGAAAGTTGCATGACAATATATCTCAAAATGGCTATGGAAATGCCATAATAGGTAGGTATGGTGGCTGTTTTGAGGAAGGTAAATGGTGGGTTTATGGTACCGTTGAAAGTCGCGCGGTACTAGAGAGCCTAGCAATGGTGGAAGGGTTAGAGTGCGTATAATCCATGGACTCAACATTAGTCATAAAGAACTCACATACTTATTGCAAAAATCTATTAGTTATCGAAACAAAGTATTACGCGCATGCTCCTAGCGGGATATATTGGTAGGAAAAGACCATCACTCGTCCCCGACCGCCACTCATAAGGAAGACAATCAATAAATAAATCATACTCTGACTTCATCACATAACGGTTCACCATACGTGCATGCTACGGGAATCACAAACTTCAACACAAGTATTTCTCAAATTCACAACTACTCAACTAGCATGACTCTTATATCACCATCTCCATATCTCAAAACAATTATCAAGTATCAAACTTCTCATAGTATTCAATGCACTTATATGAAAGTTTTTATTATGCCTAAAAGCAAATTACCATGCTGTTCTAAAAGACTCTCAAAATAATATAAGTGAAGCACGAGAGTTCATCTATTTCTTCAAAATAAAACCACCACCATGCTCTAGAAGGATATAAGTGAAGCACTAGAGCAAACGACAAACTACTTCAAAAGATATAAGTGAAGACCAATGAGTAGTCGAATAATTATGTAACTATGTGAAGACTCTCTAACATTTAAGAATTTCAGATCTTGGTATTTTATTCAAACAGCAAGCAAAACAAAATAAAATAAAATGACGCTCCAATCAAAACACATATCATGTGGCGAATAAAAATATAGCTCCAAGTAAAGTTACCGATGAACGAAGACGAAAGAGGGGATGCCATCCAGGGCATCCCCAAGCTTAGGCTCTTGGTTGTCCTTGAATATTACCTTGGGGTGCCTTGGGAATCCCCAAGCTTAGGCTCTTGCCACTCCTTATTCCATAGTCCATCGAATCTTTACCCAAAACTTGAAAACTTCACAACACAAAACTTAACAGAAAACTCATAAGCTCCGTTAGTATAAGAAAATAAATCACCACTTTTGGTACTGTTGGGAATTCATTCTAAATTCATATTGGTGTAATATCTACTGCATTCCAACTTCTCTATGGTTCATACTCTCCGATACTACTCATAGATTCATTAAAATAAGCAAACAACACAATGAAAACAGAACCTGTCAAAAACAGAACAGTCTGTAGTAATCTGTATCAAACGTATACTTATGTAACCCCAAAAATTCTGAAATAAATTGGTGGACGTGGGTAATTTTTCTGTTAAAAATCTGCAAAAAGTATCAACTTAATCGCACTCTCCAGTAAAAAATGGAAGCAAAACTCATGAGCGCTAAAGTTTCTGTTTTTTACAGCAAGATAGCAAAGACTTCACCCAAGTCTTCCCAAAGGTTCTACTTGGCACAAACACTAATTAAAACATAAAACCACATCTAAACAGAGGCTAGATGAATTATTTATTACTAAACAGGAGCAAAAAGCAAAGAACAAAAAAAATTGGGTTGCCTCCCAACAAGCGCTATCGTTTAACGCCCCTAGCTAGGCATGATGATTTCAATGATGCTCAATAAAAGATGAGAATGAAACATAAAGGGAGCATCATGAATAATATGACTAGCACATTTAACTCTAACCCAGTTCCTATGCATAGGGATTTTGTGAGCAAACAATTTATGGAAACAAGAATCAACTTGCATAGGAAGGTATAACATGCATAGCTTCAAGATTTTCAACACATAGAGAGGAAACTTGATATTATTGCAATTCCTACAAGCATATATTCCTCCCTCATAATAATTTCCAGTAGCATCATGAATGAATTAAACAATATAACTATCACATAAAGCATTCTCTTCATGAGCCACCAGCATAGAAAATTTACTACTCTCCACATAAGCAAAATTCTTCCCATTCATAATAGTGGGAGCAAACTCAACAAAATAACTGTCATGTGAGGCATAATCCAATTGAAAGTTAAAATCATGATGACAAGTTTCATGGATATCATTATTCTTTATAGCATACATGTCATCACAATAATCATCATAGATGGCAACTTTGTTCACATAATCAATTGGAACCTCTTCCAAAATAGTGGATTCATTACTAAATAAAGTCATGACCTCTCCAAATCCTCTTTCATAATTATAATCATCATAATAAATTTTCTCATCAAATCTTGGGCGACAAAAAATATCATCTTCATCAAACATAACATCCCCAAGCTTGTGGCTTTGCATATCATTAGCATCATGGATATTCATAGAATTCATACTAACAACATTGCAATCATGCTCATCATTCAAAGATTTAGTGCCAAACATTTTAGAGACTTCTTCTTATAGCACTTGAGCACAATTTTCCTTTCCATCATTCTCACGAAAGATATTGAAAAGATGAAGCGTATGAGGCAAACTCAATTCCATTTTTTGTTGTTGTTTTCTTTTATAGACTAAACTAGTGCTAAAAAAGAAACAAAAAGATTTGATTGCAAGATCTAAAGATATACCTTCAAGCGCTAACCTCCCTGGCAACGGCGCCAAAAAAAGCTTGATGTCTACTACACAACCTTCTTCTTGTAGACATTGTTGGGCCTCCAAGTGCAGAGGTTTGTAGGACAGTAGCAAATTTCCCTCAAGTGGATGACATAAGGTTTATCAATCCGTGGGAGGCGTAGGATGAAGATGGTCTCTCTCAAACAACCCTGCAACCAAATAACAAAGAGTATCTTGTGTCCCCAACACACCCAATACAATGGTAAATTGTATAGGTGCACTAGTTCGGTGAAGAGATGATGATACAGGTGCAATATGGATGGTAGATATAGGTTTTTGTAATCTGAAAATATAAAAACAACAAGGTAACTAATGATAAAAGTGAGCACAAACAGTCTTGCAATGCTTTGAAACAAGGCCTAGGGTTCATACTTTCACTAGTGCAAGTTCTCTCAACAATAATAACATAATTGTGTCATATAACTATCCCTCAACATGCAACAAAGAGTCACTCCAAAGTCACTAATAGCGGAGAACAAACAAAGAGATTATGGTAGGGTACGAAACCACCTCAAAGTTATCCTTTTTGATCGATCTATTCAAGAGTCCATAGTAAAATAACATGAAGCTATTCTTTCTGTTCAATCTACCATAGAGTTCGTACTAGAATCAAACCTTAAGACACAAATCAACCAAAACCCTAATGTCACCTAGATACTCCAATGTCACCTCAAGTATCCGTGGGTATGATTATACGATATGCATCACACAATCTCAGATTCATCTATTCAACAAACACAAAGAACTTCAAAGAGTACCCCAAAGTTTCTATCGGAGAGTCAATACGAAAACGTGTGCCAACCCCTATGCATGAGTTCACGAGGGAACTTGCAAGTTGATCACCAAAACATACATCAAGTGGATCACGTGATATCCCATTGTCACCACAGATAAGCACATGCAAGACATACATCAAGTGTTCTCAAATCCTCAAAGACTCGATCTGATAAGACAACTTCAAAGGGAAAACTCAATTCATCACAAGAGAGTAGAGGGGGATAAACATCATAAGATCCAAATATAATAGCAAAGCTCGCGATACATCAAGATCGTGCCAAATCAAGAACACGAGACAGAGAGAGATCAAACACATAGCTACCGGTACATACCCTCAGCCCCGAGGGTGAAATACTCCCTCCTCTTCATGGAGAGCGTCGGGATGATGAAGATGGCCACCAGAGAGGGATTCCCCCCTCTGGCAGGGTGCCGGAACGGGTCTAGATTGGTTTTCGATGGCTACGGAGGCTTCTGGCAGCGGAACTCCCGATCTATTCTGTTCTCTGATGTTTTTAGGGTATGTTGATATATATAGGCGAAAGAAGTCGGTCAGGGGAGCCACGAGGGGCCCACGAGGGTGGGGGCGTGCCCAGGGGGCAGGCACGCCTCCCTGCCTCGTGGCCACCTTGAAGCTTCCCTGACGTCTACTCCAAGTCTCCTGGATTGCTTCCGTTACAAAAATAACTCTCCCGAAGGTTTCATTCTATTTGGGCTCCGTTTGATATTCCTTATCTTCGAAACACTGAAATAGGCAAGAAAACAACAATTTGGGTTGGGCCTCCGGTTAATAGGTTAGTCCCAAAAATAATATAGAAGTGTATAATAAAGCCCATAAACATCCAAAATAAATAATATAATAGCATGGAGGAATAAAAAATTATAGATACGTTGGAGACATATCAGCCATCTTATGGAAACTTGTTTAACTTATGTCTGTAATCAGATATTGTTGCTTCTGCTAACTCGCCTATGATCAAGCTCTTGTATTCGAGCCCTTGAGGCCCCTGGCTTGTAATATGATGCTTGTATGAGTTATTTTATGTAACATCCCAATTTTCATTTTGGATGTTATATATAGGTCATCATATGCATATCATATTTTATTTGCATTTTGTTGTGATCCTAGAAATCTTAAGCAACTCAAGGACCCAAGGAGAGAGTTGGGAATTTCATTTATTTTCATATTTGACTTTTTCTCAAATTTGAAAAGAGGGATCACTTTCATTTTATTATTTTTCTCTCCAATTACTTCCAATAATAAAAATAAAAGAGGGAAGATAATATGACTTCTTCAAAAAGAGAGGAATATTGGAGGTAAAATTTTAAAATCAAACAAATAATTTAGTTGGATTTTATTTGAATTAGAAAAATATGCATTTTTGAAAATAGTATTTTTAGGGCAGAAAAATGTTCACTTTGTTCTAAATATTTTATTTAGACAGTGAAAATTGTTTTTGGCATTTTTAGCTTTCTTTATATTTTATTAGGATTTTTATTCGGCGGAATTTATTTAAAAAAAAGTTTCCGCCCGACTGGGCCAAAGGTCCAGCCGAGCTAGGCCGAAGCCCACAACGCCGCCGCCTTCCTTCCCCGATGTCGTGCGCCGCACGGACGCCGAGGGGGAGTCTGTGCCAGACTCCGCCCCCGCGCCGGCCCCTCGCGCAAGCCGCCGCCCCCGGCCTCTTTAAATAGGCCGAGGCCCCCGCCGCCTCTCCCCACCCCGAGCCATGCCACCACCGCCGCCGAGCCGCCTTGCTGTCATTGCTCGCCGCCGCCCGCTCCGCCTACTGCCCGCGCTGTCGCCGCCGTGTGCCGCCGACACCGCCGCCCCACCACGCCGCTGCCGGAGCCGCCCCACGCTGCCGCGCCGTTCGCCGGATCCCGACGCCGCCGACCACTAGTTTTGGTCGTGAACCGGTAAAAACCGCCGCCGATTTTTTGGGGTTTTCGATCTAGATCGGTTTTATTGTAGGGTTAGGGTTTTCTCGGTTTTCCGATCGGATCTATTTAGCGAACGTTCACCCGAACGTCTCTGTTCGCGAAGATTTTCATTCCTTTGTCTCTGTTTGCGAACGTTCGTTCGTTACGGTTTTTCTTTTATTTTTATTTTCGGCCAGGGACCTATCTATGATTATTTTTATCACAGATTAGCCCCTGATCTTCTATCGCTTGCAACTTTTTAACCGTTCATCCAAATCTAGTGAAACAAATGCCAAAATCTTCGAATCGAACCCCTCTTTCCAGTTAATCAACTTGAACATGGTTTTGACAATTTAAAATTTGGTTGCAAGCAGATTTGAATTTGAACTTCTTTTGACCGATGTTTGAGTTTCGTAGCTCCGATTCGATTGATTCTTTTTGCAAATCGAAGCTCTTCTCTTGAATTTTTGATTTGGATCTTGTTCTCGTAAGTTTACCCTTGCATCTATTGTTTGAGTGCTTATGTATGCTATTGTTTGTTTGCGATAGAGTTTCCGGAGTGCGAAGTATGCTACCACGAGTCACTAGGGTTTTCAGATCCTCAGCAAGGCAAGTAACACTTTGATCATACCCCTTCATTACCTAGTTTTTATGCATTAGTTTCAAACCATCATACATTGCATGATTAGGAGTTGTTTAACATGTGGGTATTGGGAAGTATTTGTTGAAGTAGTACCTATTGCCCTTTTCATTCAAACCCTGGGAGTTACTACGTTATGCTTACACCGCTATGTTATGCTCGTAGATGTGGTTTGGTTTGAGTGATTCATGACAGATGTGAGTATTATTATGAACTAAGGGTTTATTTTAAGGTGGCTACTTTAACACACATCTGGGTGGATTGTTTGTGGGCACCTGGGGCAATCAAGTGTTGTCCAAGGAGATTCCGGGGAATCCGTGTGATCATCCTATGGTCCGCCACCTAGGGTCAAAGGGATCATAATGTTATTCATGCTGGAAACTTCCGTGTGCAGCCACAAGCCATTATGGGCTCTGGCATAGTTGAGTATGTTGTGTGACCTATTTCAGTGGTAAACTAGCAGATGTAGGGGATGTAGGTGGTACGATTTACCCGTCGAAAGGGCTAATGCTTCTGAAAGACCGTGTCTCGGTCATCATTTCTCAAACATCATGTAGTGCAAGAAATCAACAGAGGAGATCGAGTCTTGTGGGGAAAAGTGCGCAAACCTCTGCAGAGTGTACAAACTAATCATGATTAGCCGTGTCCCCGGTTATGGACATCTTGAGTATCTGGTGCTTGAATTATTATGTTGATCTCATCACTTCATTTAATTAACTTGTTGGGTTAGTGATTACCTTAATTGGTATTGAGATTGGGTTACCATTCTCAATGTTTTCAACAAACTTTGTAGTTAAATAAAATATATTCTTTTGTTGTAGGGAAAAACTAGCTTTCTGCAAAAATAACCATAGAGCCTCCACCAGCCAAATATGCATATAATTATAGGTGCTACTTGTTCATTGCTCTACAGTGTTATTTTGCCAGCATATTCCATGTGCTGACCCGTTTCGGGCTACAACGTATTATGTTGCAGACTTTTCAGACGAAGAGTAAGGTGCTCTAGGTCGTTGTCTTGCACTCAGCTATGCCGTTGGAGTTGATGGACTCATTTTTACTTCGAAGCCTTGTGCTGTTATGTTCATAATTGGCCTTCCGCCATATTATTGTAATAAGTATCTCTTTTGAGATATTCGATGTAATAAGTGTGCGATTGAACTTTGCTATAAATCCTTCAAGTACTGTGTGTGTCAGCATTATCGATCCAGGGATGACACTTATGCACAGAGATCGGATCGCTACAAGATGGTATTAGAGCACACGCTGACTGTAGGATGCGACCACTAAGATAAGCCTTAGGTCACTCTTCTGTACTCATATCTGACTCTTCTCCACTTTCCACTCTATAGATGGCAGACCCAAGGAACAAGTTTTCTCAAGTGGATGAAGACACCCCTTTTGGACGACACTTGAAGGAAGCCACCAGATATTTGAACATCGGAATACCAAGCTTCACTGGGACCTACACCCCCACTCTACCGGAAGAAGAGCGTTGGACCGTTCGAGTAAATGTTCCATGAAGGACAATCATACCAATTACTGAGCCCATAGAGTTTTCCTTTGATGCACCAACCTAGAGTCTAGGAAAGAGCATGGCAGCTCACATCGCCATGGGACGTATCGGTGAAGTTTATCGCAAGGATCTTGAGGATCAAGTATGTGTCTAGACATGCGCCAAGGAGGACCCAAGTAAATTCTCTTTCGGGAGTTGTTCAAGAAGAAGTGCCTGTTGTGAAGGATTACCCGGATGTATTTCCAAAGGAATTACTAGGCATGCCACCAGATCGAGACATAGAATTTTTGATAGAGTTGTTGCCAGGAACCAGGCCAATATCAAAGAGGCCATACCGGATTCCCGCAAATGATCTGGAGGAAATTAAGAAGCGGATTAAGGTGTTACTAGAGAAAGGTTACATTCGACGAAGTTTGTCACCGTGGGGAGCCCCAGTGCTCTTAGTTGAGAAGAAGGATGGATCTTTGAGAATGGTTGTTGATTATCGAGCATTGAATGAAGTGACGATCAAGAACAAGTACCCACTACCGATGATCAATGATATATTTGACCAGTTGCAGGGAGCTAAATTATTCTTCAAGATCGTTCTCTGATCAGGATACCACCAGTTGAAGATCCGAGAGCAGGATATACCTAAGACAACTTTCACCACAAGGTACGGGCTATGAGTACATAGTTATGTCATTCGGATTGACCAATGCCCCTACCTATTTTATGAGTACGATGAATAAAGTGTTCATGGAGTTCTTGGATAAGTTTTTTGTGGTGTTCACCGATGATATTTTGGTATACTCGAGGAATGAAGAGGAGCACAAGGAGCATTTGCGTTTAGTTCTCAAGAAGCTCAGGGAACATCAGCTATATGCCAAGTTCAGCAAATGCGAGTTTTGGCTGAAGGAAGTTGGATTTCTTGGACATGTTATATCAGGAGAAGGTATAGCAGTAGACCCCACCAAGGTTCAGTCGGTCACTAAGTGGCTGGCACCCACCTCAGTTGGAGAGATCCGCAGTTTTCTGGGGCTCGCAGGATATTACAGGAGGTTCATTGAGAATTTCTCCAAGATTGCGAAACCCATGAACGAATTATTGAAGAAGGACATCAAGTTCAAATGGACTGGAGATTGTGAGGACAGTTTTCAGGAGTTGCAGAAATGTTTGGTTACAGCCTCAGTGCTGATTCTTCCGGATATACGCAAGGATTTCCAAGTGTATTACGATGCTTCTCGCTTAGGACATGGAGGAGTGCTAATGCAGGACGGAAGAGTTGTTTCATATGCCTCACGATAGCTTCGACCTCATGAGTTGAATTATGCCACACATGATTTGGAGTTAGCAGCCTTAGTGCATGCGCTCAAGGCCTAGAGACATTTTCTTATCAGGAACCGTTGTCATGTGTACATGGATCATAAGAGTTGAAGTACATTTACACGCAGAAGGAGTTAAATCTCAGGAAAAGGAGATGGTTGGAGGTCATAAAGGATTATGATATGAAGTTACACTATCATCCAGGAAAGGCCAATGTCGTAGCAGACGCTTTGAGCCGAAAGAGTTATGCCAATACCCTCGTAAGCGTAGGATTACCGCAGGAGTTGGTTGACGATCTCAAGGAACTTCGTTTGGAGAAAGGTACAAGAGGTTTTGTGGCAACAATGGAGGTTAAGTCTACATTATTGGGGAAGATTCGAGAAGCTTAGAAGGATGATAAGGAAATCGCTAAGATAAAGGAGAAGATGAGCAAGGGAAAAGCCAAGGGTTTCCGTGAGGATGAGCACGAGACCTTATGGTTTGAGTATCGTATATATGTGCCCAATAATGCGGAGATCATGAAGTTAATACTTCAGGAAGCTCATGACTCGCCATACTCGATTCACCCCGAAAACACCAAGATGTATTTGGATTTGAAGGAGCATTTCTGGTGGATAGGTATGAAGAAGGATATTGCCGAGTGTGTAGCAGTATGTGATGTATATCAAAGAGTGAAGGTAGAACAACAGAAGCCGGCAGGATTGCTTCAGCCTATGCCGATACCCGAATGGAAGTGGGACAAGCTTGGCATGGATTTCATCACCGGATTACCCAAGACCCGATCGGCATATGACTCTATCTGGGTAGTAGTTGATCGCTTGACCAAGGTAGCTCACTATATCCCAGTGAAAATTACCTATACGAGCGTGATGTTGGCCAAGATATATATGACCGGGATCGTATGTATGCATGGAGTTCTGAGGACCATCGTATCAGATAGAGGGAGATAGTTTACCTCGAAGTTTTGGAATCAGCTGCACCAGACTTCGGGTACTAGGCTAGAGTTTAGTCCAACCTTTCATCCACAGACAGATGGACAAATAGAGAGAGTCAATCAGATTCTGGAGGACATGTTGAGAGCTTGTGCACTAGAATATGGATCTAGTTGGGATGACAATTTACCTTACGTAGAGTTCTCCTACAATAATAGTTATTAGGCTAGTTTAAATATGGCACCTTTCAAAGCTTTGTACGGAAGGAGGTGCAGGACACCGTTACTGTGGGATGAAGTTGGAGACTATCAGTTGTTTGGACCAGATTTGATCAAAGAGTCTGAAGAGAAGGTTAAATTGATTCAGGATAGACTGAAGGTAGCTCAGTCCAGGCAGAAGTGTTATGCTGATACTAAATGCAAGGAGGTAGTCTATGAAATTGGAGATCGAGCGTATCTTCGTGTGTCACCACTGCCAGGAGTTAAACAATTTGGAGTTAAGGGAAAGTTAGCCCCGAGATTTGTAGGACCATACCGAGTTTAGGAACGTATGGGAGAGGTTGCTTACAAGTTGGCGTTACCCGAAGGATTGTCAGGAGTTCACGTTGTGTTTCATGTTTCCCAGTTGAAGAAGTGCCATGTTGAGATGGCCGATATTCCCCTAAGAGATATAGTGCCCCTGGAAGCAATTCAGTTGGAGAGTGATCTGACCTACAAGGAGAAACCCGTCAAGATTCTCGAGTTTGCCAGCCAAGTAACACACAACAAGGTTATAAAGTTTTGCAAAGTTCAGTGGAGACACCATACCGAGGATGAAGCCACCCACACCTATTTTGTAGCCAACCCGAATCTCAAGGGCGAGAATCATCTTAAGGGGGGTAGGTTTGTAACATCCTAATTTTCAATTTCGACGTTATATATAGGTCATCATATGCATATCATATTTTATTTGCGTTTTGTTGCGATCCTAGAAATCTTAAGCAACTCAAGGACCCAAGGAGAGAGTTGGGGATTTCATTTATTTTCATATTTGAATTTTTCTCAAATTTGAAAAGAGGGATCACTTTGATTTTAATATTTTTCTCTCCAATTATTTCCAATAATGAAAATATAAGAGGGAAGATAATATGACTTCTTCAAAAAGAGAGGAATATTGGAGGTAAAATTTTAATGTCAAATAAATATTTTATTTGAGATTTTATTTGAATTAGCAAAATATGCATTTATGAAAATTGCATTTTAGGCAAAAAAATGTTCACTTTCTTCTAAATGTTTTATTTAAATGGTGAAATTTGTTTTTGGCATTTTTAGATTTTTCTTATATTTTATTAGGATTTTTATTCGGCGGAATTTTTTTTAAAGTGCCCCCCCGACTTGGCCAAAGGCCCAGCCGAGCCGGGCCGAAGCCCACAGCGCCGCCGCCTTCGTTCACCCCCGCTGTGCACCGCACGGACGCCGAGGGGAATCCGAGCCGGACTCCGCCCCCGCGCCGGCCCCTCGCGCAAGCCGCCGCCCCCAGCCTCTTTGAATAGGTGGAGGCCCCTGCCGCCACTCCCCACCCCGAGCCGCGCCACCACCACCGCCGAGCCGCGCCATCGCCACTGCCATTGCTCGCTGCCGCCCGCGCCGCCGCCAATGCCATTGCTTGCCACCGCCCGCGCCGCCGCCGCTACCATTGCTCGCCACCGCCCGCGCCGCCGCCCCACCACGCCACTGCCGGAGCTGCCCCGAGCCGCCGCACTGTTCACTGGATCCCGCCGCCACCGACCACCGGTTTTCGTCGTGAACTGGTAAAAACGGCCACCAGTTTTTTTAGGGTTTTCGGATCTATTTGGCGAACGTTGACCCGAACGTCTCTATCCGCGAACGTTTTCGTTCGTTTGTCTCTGTTAGCGAACGTTCGTTCGTTAGTGTTTTTCTGTTATTTTTATTTTCGGTCAGGGACCTATCCGCGATTGTTTTTATCATAGATTAGCCCATGGTCTTCTATCGCTCGCAACCTTTTAACCATTCGTCCCACTCCAGTGAAACCAATGCCAAAATCTTCGTCTCGAACCCCTATTTCCAGTTAATTAACTTGAATATGCTTTTGACAAATTAAAATTTGGTTGCAAGTAGATTTGAATTTGAACTTCTTTTTACCGCAGTTTGAGTTTAGTAGCTCTGATTCGATTGATTCTTTTTGCAAATCAAAGCTCTTCTCTTGAACTTTCGATTTGGATATTTTCTGTTGAGTTTAACCTTGCATATATTGTTTGAGTTATTATGTATGCTATTGTTAGTTTGAGATAGAGTTTCCGGAGTGCGAAGTGTGTTACTACGTGTCACTAGGGTTTTCACATCATCAGCAAGGCAAGTAACACTTTGATCATACCCCTTTATTACCCAGTTTTTATGCATTAGTTTCAAACCCTCAAACATTGCATGATTAGGATCTGTTTAACATGTGGGTATTGGGAAGTAGTTGTTGAGGTCATACCTATTGCCCTTTTCATTCGAACCCTGGGAGTTACTATGTTATGCTTACACCGATATGCTATGCTCGTAGACGTGGTTTGGTTTGAGTGATTCATGACAGATGTGAGTGTTATTATGAACTAAGGGTTTATTTTAAGGTGGCTACTTTAGCACACATCTGGGTGTATTGTTTGTGGGCACCTGGGGCAATCCATTGTTGTCCAAGGAGATCCTGGGGAGTCCGTGTGATCATCCTATGGTCCGCCACCCAGTCTCAAAGGGATCATAATGTTATTCATGCTGGAAACATTTGTGTGCAGCCACAAGCCATTATGGGCTCTGGCATAGTTGAGTATGTTTGTGACCTCTTTCAGTGGTAAACTAGCAGATGTAGGGGATGTAGGTGGTACGGTTTACCCGTTGAAAGGGCTAATGCTTATGAAAGACTGTGTCTCGGTCATGCATTTCTCAAACATCATGTAGTGCGAGAAATCAATGGAGGAGATCGAGTCTTGTGGGGAAAAGTGTGCAAACCTCTACAGAGTGTACAAACTAATCATGATTAGCCGTGTCCCCGGTTATGGACATCTTAAGTATCTGGTGCTTGAATTATTATGTTGATCTCATCACTTTATTTAATTAACTTGTTGGGTTAATGATTACTTTAATTGAAGATACTCCCCGATGTTGTCCCAAGAACTTGTGCTCACGCGTGTGCAATTCCCTTCCACCATCAACCCTAATAGATAACTACATTCCCTTGCCATTCTTACATTCATCCCCAGTTACTCTTGTTATTACAAGGTGCATCGATTCATTCTTCGACTTTGAAGAATCTCTTGAGCCACTGCCTTATAGATCTTGCCACATGAATACCCCTACGGATAATTCATCGCACTTATCGAGTATCCGCTCATTCCCAGTTGTTCTCTTGTTCCGCAAAAGACTTAGAAATACCATTCGATCTTTCAAAAATCCTGAGCAGCCTATTGCTCTTGAAATTCTTGCTTCCTTGCAGAATGGTTTATCCCATAAGTCTCGTAATATTATTGGCATCCCTTGTCTTTATCATTTTAAGTCCATTGATTTGATATGTGGAGGATGCTCGCATTCCTCAATCAAATCCTAGAATTCATCCTTCCGGCTCAGATGCCATTTTCAACGGGAGCTGGATCTCGACCAATCAAATTGCCATCGATTGTACCCCTAAGGCTATTCATCTTATCCATCCATAATTAGAGCATTGCTTCTGATCCCTTGTCTTGGAATTCATAATTCCTTTGCATTTGAGCTTTGAGTTAGTCAGTTGTTTCTATAATATGATCTCCTTGCATTCTTTCTTCCTCTGGTTGGGTATCGATGCTCACATCAGATCCCTTGTGGACCACCAGACCCTTTGTCGGATTTTATCTGACAACGTCCTTCATATTCAATAAGCTTGTGAGCCTTTCTTCTGATACATAATGCCTTTGGTAAATTGTATCCTCTTCTTGCTCAAGCATGCTCTACTATCAAGCTTGTGTTATTTATTCTTGAAATTTGTGGTATATGCTCCTAAGAGGCCTCAATGGGTTGAACCTATGCCTTCCCCAAACCGTATGAACCCGAAAGTTGTCATGAGTCATACTCTTCTATTGCTTCGCCAAATAAAATTTCAACACTACAACTTTTCCGAAAATGAGAAGTGAATGAAAGGTTATGCATTGCAGAAGTGGGAATCGACCTTGAACCTTTGTGTTCATGCCCATGGACACGATGTGAAACTTATCATGAAAGCTTCTTGCAAGAATAGTTAATCATTTGAATAATTCTTCCGGTATCGTAAATTGGATCCCTTGTAGTTATGGTTCCAACCATGCTAACCTTATTCAATATATCTGAAAGGAAACCATTCCATTGCCTCGTCTATTCTGACAAGATTAAAGTATCTGCTATCGCAAGTCAACGCTCCAATTCAGCTTCTATTCTGTTTTGCTTTCGAGTATACCCTCTGGTATCTCGAGAATATCAAGGAACTACATAACTTCTTATGAGTTCTTCATCAACTATTATTCTCGCCGATTCCAATCCACCCCCGGGTTCCTAGTTAATAGTCACTCAAGAACACCGGTAAGTGAATCGATTCCACACTCTGATTCAATAACTCTAAGTAAATTTTGTTGCTTATGAGTTAATAATCATTTAAGTTATTCCTAGCCCGATCGGCTATATCATTATCATGCTAATTTTAACTGTGCTAGCTGGTCCTTCTTTCTGGAGTGCAATTTTCGACAATGAGCTAAGCTTACATCGATCTTCAAGATCATATCATTTCTCCTTAAACCACAAGATTGGTTTCGAGTTTGTGTCGTACCCGTGGTTCCAATAACCTTTCGCTTCATCATTCCTTTGACTTGATGTCATCGCTGATGGATTACATCTTCATGAATTCTCTCGACAGTTGTGTCATGATCATCATCAACATTCTGAACTCTTCTAGGATATCAATCGAATTCGTGATGAGGAATACCATCCTTGCCCTTGATGATTTGTGTTATCATCGGCCACTTTATTGCCATCCCTCTAACATAAACTTGATCGTGTTTTGTGTTATACCTTGAGTTCCTTGCTATCCAGCATTTGTTCTTCTTTACCTTGGAACATTACCACCTTTTATGTCAAGAATGCCGTGGGAATTACAAGTGATACTTCTTACCATCACCATTCCTTGTTGGTCCACGTGTTGTTTATAGCCGGAATGTCGACAAATGAACTTTGATGTGTGAATTCAAAACTTCTAGCAACCCTATTGTTTGTAAATGATGAATGATAGTTTGTTTCTTCTTGTGTTGATTATTTACTCATCATCCTAACATTGATCGTGCTACTTTGTCCATATTTTGGATGCACTTTTTGATCAATGTTTATTTGTCTAAGCTTCCCTTGGGCATACATCATTATATCATTTGATCTGACAAATGTTATCTCCTTGTTCACATGATTGGGGAAATCCATCTTTTTTTGTAAATCTTGATGAATTGTCACTGAGTTCATCATCCCCCTCCTCATCCTCTCCTTGGTTTAATGATGAACTCTTGTTTAAGAACTCGTTTCCGTAGTTCAATTCTCGAGAATCTTACTATGTCATCTCGTCAATTTGTGTTGCACCGTTTTCTTCTCAGGCATCCCGAGTCTGAGGTATCCTGACACCAATCAGATCTGAATTTCGGTCAGATGTGATGGTTGAAACATATTTTCAAGAGTTATAACATTGGTCTTTATATGACCCAGTATGGTGATGTCATGCCTAGCACACCTGGTTGGAGGACCTATTGTTATAGTTTCCTTTTTAGCAAGGTCAACCATTCTTCCTCGAGGAAATTGTAAGACTTATTCTGTAAGTTATTCCTGATGAATCCTCTGTGTATCCAAGTTCGACCTTTGCTTGAAGACCATGTCAATGCTATCTCGAAGCATGTCTGTGGTACTCCAATTTTCAATGAAAACATTTGAAGAACATTGCTAAATTTTCCTTATCAATTATCCAAACACCTTTGTTTGGGTAATGTCATGAAATTCCTCTCCCCTTAGCTAAATGGTTTTCTACTTTCTATCCTGTCAAGGATATCATGCTCTGCTTGTCCTTGGGAAGGATATACCCCTGATATATGTGTTTAAACACATTTTCCTTTCCATTGTTCTGTTTAATCTGATAACCATATTTTCCTTTCCGTTGTTTGGTGGTTTAACCTTTCTTATGATCTATATGATCTAAGTAGTAATATTATCTTGCTTATGTAAACACCTCGGTATACAACTCTGTCAGCATGACCTTGTTACTATTGTTTATAACATTTCGATAACCACCGATGGACGAGAACTTTGCCTATTGGTCCGCCTCGTTCAACGAACAGGAAAATGGTTCTCTTCGTCTCTCGCCCTTAGTATCGATGTTGTTGCCGACATAACTGACAGGCTATTCTCTGGCATGCCTTGCTATCATTACCGTGCAAGATATCACCGCACCCCTACTTTTAACCCACATGGTGGGCCCATAACCCACAGTTCCACAGGATCGAAACCTAGCTCTCTGATATGTCTCCAACGTATCTATAATTTTTGATTGCTCCATGCTATATTATCTATTGTTTTGGACATTATTGGGCTTTATTATCCACTTTTATATTATTTTTGGGACTAACCTATTAACCGGAGGCCCAGCCCAGATTTGCTGTTTTTTACCTGTTCTAGGGTTTTGAAGAAAAGGAATATCAAACGGATTCCAAACGGAATGAAACCTCCGGGAACGTGATTTTCTCAACGAATAAGACCAGAGAGACTTGGACCCTACGTCAAGAAAAGAAACATGAGGCCACGAGGTAGGGGGCGCGCCTACCTACCCTAGGCACGCCCTCCACCCTCGTGGGCCCCCTATTGCTCCACGACGTACTCCTTCCTCCTATATATATCCACGTACCCCCAAACGATTAGATACGGAGCCATAACTCTAATTCCACCGTTGTAACTTTATGTATCCACGAGATCCCATCTTGGGGCCTATTCTGGAGCTCCGCCGGAGGGGGCATCCATCACGGAGGGCTTCTACATCAACACCATAGCCCTCCGATGAAGTGTGAGTAGTTTACCTCAGACCTACGGGTCCATAGTTAGTAGCTAGATGGCTTCTTCTCTCTTTTTGGATCTCAATACAACGTTCTCCCCCTCTCTTGTGGAGAACTATTCGATGTAATCTTCTTTTTGTGGTGTGTTTGTTGAGACCGATGAATTGTGGGTTTATGATCAAGTCTATCTATGAATAATATTTGAATTTTCTCTGAATTCTTTTATGTATGATTGGTTATCTTTGCAAGTCTCTTCGAATTATTAGTTTGGTTTGGCCTACTAGATTGATCTTTCTTGCAATGGGAGAAGTGCTTCGCTTTGGGTTCAATCTTGCGGTGTCCTTTCCCGGTGACAGTAAGGGAAGCAAGGCACGTATTGTATTGTTGCCATCGAGGATAACAAGATGGGGTTTTCTTCATATTGCATGAGTCTATCCCTCTACATCATGTCATGTTTCTTAAGGCGTTACTCTGTTTTTAACTTAATACTCTAGATGCATGCTGGATAGCGGTCGATGAGTGGAGTAATAGTAGTAGATGTAGGCAGGAGTCGGTCTACTTGTCTCGGACGTGATGCCTATATACATGATCATACCTAGATATTCTCATAACTATGCTCAATTCTGTCAATTGCTCAACAGTAATTTGTTCACCCACCATAGAATACTTATGCTCTCGAGAGAAGCCACTAGTGAAACCTATGGCCCCCGAGTCTATCTTTATCATATTGATCTCCTACTACTTAGTTATTTACTTTGCTATTTACTTTGCCTTTATTTTACTTTGCATCTTTTATCATAAAAATACCAAAAATATTATCTTATCATATCTATCACATCTCACTCTCGTAGGTGGCCTTATAGGGATTGACAACCCCTATTTGCGTTGGTTGCGAGGATTTATTTGTTTTGTGCAGGTACGAGGGACTCTTGCCTAGCCTCCTACTGGATTGATACCTTGGTTCTCAAAAACTGAGGGAAATACTTACGCTACTTTGCTGCATCATCCCTTCCTCTTCGGGGAAAACCAACACAGTGCTCAAGAGGTAGCAAGAAGGATTTCTGGCACCATTGCCGGGGGGGTCTACACAAAAGTCAACATACCAAGTACCCATCACATACCCTTATCTCCCGCATTACATTATTTGCCATTTGCCTCTTGTTTTCCTCTCCCCCACTTCACCCTTGCCGTTTTATTCGCCCTCTCTCTCTGTATCCTTCCTCCCTCTCTATTTGCCTCTTTTCGCCCGCTTGCTTTTTGTTTGCTTGTGTGTTAGTTTGTTTGCTTGTCGTTATGGCTAGTCCTTTACCTTCTGCCTCTATGTCTGAAATTGGGGAAACTATTATCGATAATAATTCTGATGCTCCTACTAAAGAACCCACTATCTCACATATAAAAAGATTTCGTGTTGGTAGTGGTAATATTATTGGAAAAGGAGTTATTCAAGATTTCTTTACTTGTGCCGGTGCTTTACCTTCTATGGGTAGTTCTATCCTTCACCGAACTAGTAGTCTTGTGGACGCTATTGCCATGCTTGTAGTTGAACTTGAAAGACAATTCATGCACATGCATCCTTCCATACAAAGGATTTTTTTGCAATTTTCTAATATTGAGCATTCTTCTGTTAAGCGTGCTGCCACTATCTTTTTGGCTCATGAGTTTAGATTCATAATAAAAGAGGCCAAAGAAATCTTTGCACACTATAGGGTGGACGCTTGACATCCTCCCATAGAGGCTATCCTCTTTGATCAATAAGAAATAATGCATTTTGAATCTCTAGACTATGTTGCTTTCAATGAAAATCTTTGAAAAAGGGTTCCTACCAATGTTTTAGTTAATAGAATCTCTGAACTTAATGATGATTTGGCTATTCGAAATAATGAACTTGGGTATTCTCTTGAATATAGGCTCACAAAGTTCTGTCCAAAGAATGCTTATAATGATGAATTGGTTGTGCAATATGAAGGACCAAAGGAGGAACCTATACCTCCCAAGGTTGATCTTGGGGAATTTTGTCCCATTAAATTTAGACCTTTTGATTAATTTTGCTTGCCTCAAAGAAAACTTGCTGCCGAACATAGAGAATATGAAATGAGTTTTAATAATCTATCTTACTATTATGGCAATACCTAGATCTATTCTTGCTTGTTATGCCTAGCTAGGGGCGTTAAACGATAGCGCTTGTTGGGAGGCAACCCAATTTTATTTTTATTCCTTGATTTTTGCTCATGTTTAGTAATAAATAATTTATCTAGCCTCTGTTTTGGTTGTGTTTTTTGTGTTTAATTAGTGTTTGTGCCAAGTAGAACCGTTGGGAAGACTTGGGCGAAAGTCTTGTTGAACTTGCTGTAAAAAACAGAAACTTTAGCGCTCACGAGAAATGCTGCCATTTTTATTTAGAAAGTGATATTTAGTTAATTCTTTTTGCATATGATTAATAGATAAATTTCTCACGTACATAATTTTATTTCAGAAATTTTGGGGTTCCAGATCTTGCGCTAGCTACAGATGACTACAGACTGTTCTGTTTTCGACAGATTCTGTTTTTTGTGTGTTGTTTGCTTATTTTGATGAATCTATGACTAGTAAAATAGTTAATAAACCATAGAGAAGTTGGAATACAGTAGGTATAACACCAATATAAATAAATAATGGGTTCATTACAGTACCTTGAAGTGGTCTTTTGTTTTCTTTCGCTAACGGAGCCCACGAGATTTTCTACTTTAAGTTTTGTGTTGTGAAGTTTTCAAGTTTTGGGTAGAGATTTGATGGATTATGGAACAAGGAGTGGCAAGAGCCTAAGCTTGGGGATTCCCATGGCACCCCCAATATAATCTAAGGACACCTAAAAGCCAAAGCTTGGGGATGCCCCGGAAGGCATCCCCTCTTTCGTCTACTTCTATCGGTAACTTTACTTGGAGCTATATTTTTATTCGCCACATGATATGTGTTTTGCTTGGAGCGTCTTGTATTATTTTAGTCTTTATTTGTTAGTTTACCACAATCATCCTTGCTGTACACACTTTTTGAGAGAGCCATACATGATTTAGAATTTGTTAGAATACTCTATGTGCTTCGCTTATATCTTTTGAGTTATATAGTTTTGCTCTAGTACTTCACTTATATCTTTTAGAGCACGGTGGTGGATTTGTTTTATAGAAACTATTGATCTCTAATGATTCACTTAGATTATTTTGAGAGTCTTAAATAGCATGGTAATTTTCTTAAAATCCTAATATGCTAGGTATTCAAGAATAAAAAAATTCTCTTATGAGTGTGTTGAATACTATGATAAGTTTGATACTTGATAATTGTTTTGAGATATGGAGATGGTGATATTAAAGATGTGATAGTTGAGTAGTTGTGAATTTGAGAAATACTTGTGTTGAAGCTTGTGATTCCCGTAGCATGCACGTATGGTGAACCGTTATGTGATGAAGTCGGAGCATGATTTATTTTTTGATTGCCTTCCTTATGAGTGGCGGTCGGGGACGAGCGATGTTCTTTTCCTACCAATCTATCCCCCTAGGAGCATGCACGTAATACTTTGCTTTGATAACTTGTAGGCAATAAGCATATGAGTTCTTTATGACTAATATTGAGTCCATGGATTATACGCACTCTCACCCTTCCACCTTTGCTAGGCTCTCTAATACCGTGCACCTTTCGCCGGTCATACACCCACCATATACCTTCCTCAAAACAGCCACCATACTTACCTATTATCGCATTTTCATAGCCATTCCGAGATATATTGCCATGCAACTTTCCACCATTCCGTTTATTATGACACTCCATAATTGTCATATTTCTTAGCATGATCATGTAGTTGACATCGTATTTGTGGCAAAGCCACCATTCATAATTATTTCATACGTGTCACTCTTGATTCATTGCATATCCTGGTACACTGCCGGAGGCATTCATATAGAGTCATATTTTGTTCTAAGTATCGAGTTGTAATTGTTGAGTTGTAAGAAAAATAAAAGTGCGATGATCATCATTATTAGAGCATTGTCCCAGTGAGGAAAGGATGATGGAGACTATGATTCCCCCACAAGTCAAGATGAGACTCCGAAGGAAAAATAAAAAGAAAAAAAGAGAAAGAAAAGAGGCCATAAAAAAAGAGAAAAGGCCCAAATAAAAAAATGAGAGAAAAAGAGAGAAGGGACAATGTTACTATCCTTTTACCACACTTGTGCTTCAAAGTAGCACCATGATCTTCATAGTAGAGAGTCTCTCATGTTATCACTTTCATATGCTAGTGGGAATCTTTCATTATAGAACTTGGCTTGTATATTCCAATGATGGGCTTCCTCAAATGCCCTAGGTCTTCATGAGCAAGCAAGTTGGATGCACACCCACTTAGTTTCTTTTTGAGCTTTCATATACTTATAGCTCTAGTGCATCTGTTGCATGGCAATCCCTACTCACTCAAATTGATATCTATTGATGGGCATCTCCATAGCCCGTTGATATGCCTAGTTGATGTGAGACTATCTTCTCCCTTTTTGTCTTCTCCACAAACGCCACTCTAATCCACCTATAGTGCTATATCCATGGCTCACGCTCATGTATTGCGTGAAAATTGAAAAAGTTTTGAGAATGTCAAAAGGATGAAACAATTGCTTGGCTTCTCATCGGGGTTGTGCATGATTTAAATATTTTGTGTGGTGAAGATATAGCATAGCCAAACTATATGATTTTGTAGGGATAACTTTCTTTAGCCATGTTATTTTGAGAAGACATAATTTCTTTGTTAGTATGCTTGAAGTATTATTATTTTTATGTCAATATGAACTTTTGTCTTGAATCTTTAGGATCTGAATATTCATACCACAATTAAGAAGAATTACATTAAAATTATGCCAAGTAGCACTCCGCATCAAAAATTATGTTGTTATCATTTGCCTACTCGAGGACGAGCAGGAATTAAGCTTGGGGATGCTTGATACGTCTCCAACGTATCTATAATTTTTGATTGCTCCATGCTATATTATCTACTGTTTTGGACATTATTGGGCTTTATTATCCACTTATATTTTTTGGGGGGACTAACCTATTAACCGGAGGCCCAGCCCAGAATTGCTGTTTTTGCCTGTTTTAGGGTTTCGAAGAAAAGGAATATCAAACGGAGTCCAAACGGAATGAAACCTTCGGGTACGTGATTTTATCAATGGATAAGACCAGAGAGACTTGGACCCTACGTCAAGAAAAGAAACAGGAGGCCACGAGGTAGGGGGGCGCGCCTGCCTACCCTAGGCGCGCCCTCCA
This sequence comes from Triticum aestivum, assembly GCF_018294505.1. Classification (NCBI taxonomy): domain Eukaryota; kingdom Viridiplantae; phylum Streptophyta; class Magnoliopsida; order Poales; family Poaceae; genus Triticum; species Triticum aestivum. The sequence continues at coordinate 438,717,444 of NC_057812.1, read as the reverse complement.
CCCTCGTGGCCCCCTTGTTGCTCCACCGATGTACTCCTTCCTCCTATATATATCCACGTACCCCCAAACGATCAGATACAGAGCCAAAACCCTAATTCCGCCGCCGTAACTTTCTGTATCCATGAGATCCCATCTTGGGGCCTATTCGGGAGCTCCGCCGGAGGGGGCATCAATCACAGAGGGCTTCTACATCAACACCATAGCCCTCCAATGAAGTGTGAGTAGTTTACCTCAGACCTACGGGTCCATAGTTAGTAGCTAGATGGCTTCTTCTCTCTTTTTGGATCTCAATACAACGTTCTCCTCCTCCCTTGTGGAGAACTATTCGATGTAATCTTCTTTTTGTGGTGTGTTTGTTGAGACCGATGAATTGTGGGTTTATGATCAAGTCTATCTATGAATAATATTTGAATCTTCTCTGAATTCTTTTATGTATGATTGGTTATCTTTGCAAGTCTCTTCGAATTATTAGTTTGGTTTGGCCTACTAGATTGATCTTTCTTGCAATGGGAGAAGTTCTTAGCTTTGGGTTCAATCTTGTGGTGTCCTTTCCCGGTGACAGTAAGGGCAGCAAGGCATGTATTGTATTGTTGCCATCGAGGATAACAAGATGGGATTTTCTTCATATTGCATGAGTCTGTCCCTCTACATCATGTCATCTTGCTTAAGGTGTTACTCTGTTTTTAACTTAATACTCTAGATGCATGCTAGATAGCGGTCGATGAGTGGAGTAACAGTAGTCGATGCAAGTAGGAGTCGGTCTACTTGTCTCGGACGTGATGCCTATATACATGATCATACCTAGATATTCTCATAACTATGCTCAATTTTGTCAATTGCTCAACAATAATTTGTTCACCCACCGTAGAATACTTATGCTCTCGAGAGAAGCCACTAGTGAAACCTATGGCCCCCAGGTCTATCTTTATCATATTGATCTCCTACTACTTAGTTATTTACTTTGCTATTTACTTTGCCTTTATTTTACTTTGCATCTTTTATCATAAAAAGACCAAAAATATTATCTTATCATATCTATTAGATCTCACTCTCGTAGGTGGCCTGATAGGGATTGACAACCCCTATTTGCGTTGGTTGCGAGGATTTATTTGTTTTGTGCAGGTACGAGGGACTCGCGCGTAGCCTCCTACTGGATTGATACGTTGGTTCTCAAAAACTGAGGGAAATACTTATGCTACTTTGCTGCATCATCCCTTCCTCTTCGGGGAAAACCGACGCAGTGCTCAAGAGGTAGCACTCTCCTGTACACCCGCGTTGCCAAATTTATTCCTCGCGCCTGACTTCATATGTAAGTCACGAGGTCATCTTCCTAGAGATCTATTTTGGCATCAAACGCAATGTTTATTTCATTACTCTGAACACCTTTGACCTTCTAATTAGGCATTGAACGATTACCAACCCATTCAAAACTTCTCTTGGAACCTTATTACTATGCTCTTGATATTTTCTTAACATACAATTCGAGAGTTACTTTCCGCCACCTTCCCCGATGTTATCTACCAAATAGCCAACCTTGTAGAGGCCTGTTCTCCCAAAGTACCCCCTTATTTTTTGTAAGTATGATAGAGTTCCCAAAGAAAGGATAACGACTTCATCATGATGGCTTGAATCATAGGAATGATGACGTCAATGTAATGGAACGACCTCTTCGATAAGAGCAACCAAGACCGAGAAGATTCATTAGAATTTCATAACCAGACATTTCCCCCTTACTCCCCCTCTTAAATCTCGGGACGAGATTTCTTGTAGTCGAGGAGAATTGTGACACCCGGATAATTAAGCTACAGTAACCCTCTACTAATGATGCCACGTCACCTCAGTTACTGTTGTTAAATCTCGCGTCAGTTCAAAACCGATTCGAAATTACAATTGAAAATCAAGCAAACAATAAAAGTTTTCAAATATTAAAACTAAAATGTTTGGAGTGAACCAAATATTGTATAGGTAATTATGATGTAGAAACCACATTTTTATAAAAGGTTTACATGCACTTAAGTAATTATAATAGTAGATAAACCAATTAAATAAATGCATTTTGGATTTTATAAAATATTAAACTATTTTGTTCAGGGATAAAACCTTTTGTGGCAGTAGTTATAATTGTAACTCTATTTTAGATATGGGTTTCACTTTTTGTAAAAACTATAAACTATTACATAAGTACAAGAAAACAGAAACAAGAAAACAAATAAAAAGAGAAAATGGAAATAAAACAAAAGAAACGAAAGCGAATAAACCCACCACTCGCTGGGCCTCGACCCTGCTAGCCACCGAGACAACAAGGCCGGCCTAGCCGGCCTCCCCTTAGCCCCCACCCCGACCGGAACCCTAACCCTATCCCCCCACTCTCCCACATCTCCTCCCCGATCCACCCCACTCTCCCCACGCCTCTCTCCCTCCCTCCCCCAATCCAAATCGGGATCGGGGCGCTCACGCCCGCCCCACTGTCGTCGCCCGTGGCCCTCGCCGGAGCCACCCCCCGTTGGACGCCACCGCCGCCTCAAGCGCCATCATCGATCGCCGCCTCGACGTCGCTGCCATCGCCTCGCGTCCCCGCCTCTCCCTCGCCGCCCTCCTCGCCACGGGTCACCCCGAGCCCGCTGCCATGCCCCTCCCACTCCCTGTGAGCCGCCACCTCCCTCCTCCTCCCTATCCTCCTCTGTGCACGCGTGTCGTCGTCACCGCGCGCCTGGCGTCCCTGACACGCCTGCGCAATGCCGCTCATGGCCGCGCCCCTCGCGCCCGGCCACAACCCCGCGCGGCTCACTGCTGCTCTCTGGCTAGGCTTCCGCTGCCCCCCGCGCGCTGCTCGCCCGCTGCTCTCGTTGCCACCCGCAGCAGCCACCGCTCGTGGCCGCTCCAGCACAGCCCCGTCCGCGCCGCTGCTGCCGCCTATGCCTACTGCGCGTCGCGAGCTGCTCTGGGCCGCCAGCGCTTGCCCCTGTCCCGGTGCTCGACCGCTACCCCGCTCGCTGCAGGCTGTTGCACTCCTCGCGTTCGCCGAGCCAGCCGCCGCACTCGCTGCTCCCCGTGTCCGCCGCTACAAACCGTCCCCCGCGGCCACGACCGCCTCTCTGTCGGCCGCTCCGGCTGTGGCCACGCCGCCCCTCGCCCGCGCTTGCCCACGCCCGGGGTCGCCCTGGTCGCGCCCGCATGCTCATGGGCTCCGCCCGCACCCGTCGCCCGCGCCCGCGCCCGCAGTGGCCTGTAGGCCACTGACCTGTGGGTCTTGCCCCTCCTGTGACGATGACAGATGGGGCCCACGCCCTTAGAACGTAAAAAACATATAAATGAAAATGGCAATAATGAATGAATTAATTAATTAGTGAATTAATTAAGTTAATTAACTTTGTTTAGTGGATCTAATTAATTAGTTAGTTTAATTAAACAGTAATTAGATTAGTTAAACCCTAATTAGAATAAACAGAGTATGACGGCGTGGACCCACATGTCAGTTTCACCCAGTCAATGCCCTGTTGACTGCTGCCATCATGATGACGTTAGCATACACTATACTGGATAATGTTGATTTAAAATAATTAAATAAATTCTAAAAATTCAAAACTTTAGAAAATCATGTAAAATAATCCGTAACTCGGATGAAAATAATTTGTACATGAAAGTTGCTCAGAACAATGAGATAAATCCGAATACGGAGCTTGTTCGTCCGCCACACATCCCTAGCTGAGGGAGTCCTGGATTAGGGGGTGTTCGGGTAGCCGGACTATACCTTCAGCCGGACTCCTGGACTATGAAGATACAAGATTGAAGACTTCGTCCCGTGTCCGGATGGGACTTTCCTTGGTGTGGAAGGCAAGCTTGGCGATGCGGATATTCAAGATCTCCTACCATTGTAACCGACTTTATGTAACCCTAACCCTATCCGGTGTCTATATAAACTGGAGGGTTGTAGTCCGTAGGCAATCAACTCCACACGCAACAATCATACCATAGGCTAGCTTCTAGGGTTTAGCCTCCTTGATCTCGTGGTAGATCTACTCTTGTACTACCCATATCATCAATATTAATCAAGCAGGACGTAGGGTTTTACCTCCATGAAGAGGGCCCGAACCTGGGTAAAACATCGTGTTCCCTGCCTCCTGTTACCATCTGGCCTTGACGCACAGTTCGGGACCCCCTACCCGAGATCCGCCGGTTTTGACACCGACACTAGCCTAGCAAAGATGCAACTTTACCCTCCGGTTCATCTCTCCGAAAATGCGAAACACCGGGGATACTTTCACGGTTGTTCCCCCCTTCGCCGGTATCACCTCCTACTACGTTAGGGCACTCCTAGCACCGCTCATTGTCATGTCATGCATCAATATGCATCTGGTTGCATTGTATTCATTGTTTCTTCCCCCTCTTCTCACCGGTAGACTACGGGACTGGCGCCGCTACTGGTACCCCGGTCGACTAAGTTGTTGATGACCCCTCCTTGCCAGAGCAACTAGGCAAGCCCCCCCCCCTTGATCACCAGATATCGCCTATTCTTCTCTCTACTGCTTGCGTTAGAGTAGTTTAGCATGTTACTGCTTTATGTTAATCCTATCCTGTTGCATAGCCTGTCTTTGCCACCACTGTTGTTACCTTTACCTGCAGTCCTAAATGCTTAGTATAGGATGCTAGTTTTCCATCAGTGGCCGTACATTCTTGTCCGTCTGCCATGCTATACTATCGGGCCGTGATCACCCGGGAGGTGATCACGGGTATATACTTATATACATAATGCATGATACATGTGATGACTAAAGTCAGGTCAGATCGTAGAGTACCTGCGAGTGATTCACGGATTGGGACCGAAAGGACGTTTGTCCTGACGGCCCTTTGAGTGAACCTTTGTGGCGGAGCGACAGGGCAGGTTGAGACCACCTAGGAGAGAGGTGGGCCTGGTCCTGGTCGGTGTTTGTGGTTACATCAATTAACACGTTTAACGAGATCTTGGTATTTGATCTGAGTCTAGCCACTGGCCTATATGCACTAACCAACTACGCGGGAACAGTTATGGGCACTCGACGTCGTGGTATTAGCCGAAGCCTTCTTGATGTTAGTGACTGAGCGGCGCACGACGGATTGGGCTGGAACACCTACTCTTGTATTAGGGAGGCTAGGTCTGCTTCCGGCCGCGTTCACAACATGCAGGTGTGCAATGGGCGATGGGCCTAGACCCCTGCGTGCATAGGATTTAGACCGGCGTGCTGACCTGTGTGTTGTGCCTAGGTGGGGCTACGACATGTTGATCTTCCGAGGCCGGGCGTGACCCAGGAAAGTGTGTCTAGCCATAGGGGATCGAGCGTGTTGGGAAATGTGGTGCACCCCTGTAGGGAAGTTTATCTATTCGAATAGCCGTGTCCCTCGGTAAAAGGACAACCCAGAGTTGTACCTTGACCTTATGACAACTAGAACTAGATACTTAATAAAACACACCCTTTCAAGTGCCAGATACAACCCGGTGATCGCTCTCTAACACGGCGACGAGGAGAGGATCGCCGGGTAGGATTATGCTATGCGATGATACTTGGTTAACTTACCATCTACTCTCTTCTTCTGCTTCAAGATGGAGGCTGCCAGAAGCGTAGTCTTCGATAGGACTAGCTATCCCCCTCTTATTCTGGCATTCTATAGTTTAGTCCACATATACTACCCCTTTCATTGATACCAATGCATATGTAGTGTAGTTCCTTGTTTGCGAGTACTTTGGATGAGTACTCACGGTTGCTTTGCTCCCGCCTTTCCCCTTTCTATACCTGGTTGTTGCGACCAGATGTTGGAGCCCAGGAGCCAGACGCCACTAACGACGACTCCTACTACACTGGAGGTGCCTACTACTACGTGCAGGCTGCCGCCAATGACCAGGAGTAGTTTAGGAGGATCCCAAGAAGGAGGTCTGCGCCTCTTTCGATCTGTATCCAACTTTGTGCTAGCCATCTTATGGCAACTTGTTTTACTTATGTCTATACTCAGATATTTTTGCTTCCGCTGACTCGTCTATTATCGAGCTCTTGTATTCGAGCCTCGAGGCCCCTGGCTTGTAATATGATGCTTGTATGACTTATTTTATTTGTAGAGTTTTGTTGTGATATCTTCCTGTGAGTCCTTGATCTTGATCGTACACGTTTGCATGTATGATTAGTGTACGATTGGATCGGGGGCGTCACAAGTAGCTAGATGGCTTCATATCTCTCTCTTGATTCTCAATACAATGGTCTCTTGGTGATCCATATGATGTAACTCTTTTGCGGTGTGTTTGTTGGGATCGATGAACTTCGAGTTTATGATCAAATCTATCTTCTTATATCCATGAAAGTATTTGAGTTTCTTTGATCTCTTTTATGCATGATCTCTTATAGCCTCTTATTTCTTCTCCGATAGTTGGGTTTTGTTTAGCCAACTTGATCTATTTATCTTGCAATGGGAAGAGGTGCCCGGTAGTGGGTTCGATCTTACGGTGCTTGATCCCAGTGACAGAAAGGGAACCGACACGTATGTATCATTGCTACTAAGGATGAAAATACGAGATCTATATCTACCGCCATATAGATAAACGGATCTTGTCCACATCATGTCATCGTTCTTATTGCATTACTCCATTTTTTCATGAACTTAATACACTAGATGCATGCTGCATAGTAGTCGATGTGTGGAGTAATAGTAGTAGATGCAGGCAGGAGTCGGCCTACTAATCTTGGACGTGATGCCTATGTAATGATCATTTCCTGGATATCGTCATAATTATTTGAAGTTCTATCAATTACCCAACAGTAATTTGCTACCCACCGTTTGCTATTTTTCTCTAAAGAAGCCACTAGTGAAACCTACGGCCCCCGGGTCTTCTTTCTCATATATTTTCCTTGCGGTCCACTTTTCCTTTGCATTTTTATTCAGATCTATTAAACCAAAAATCCAAAAATACTTTGCTGCACTTTATTTTATTTTCGATCTATTACTTCAACCTATTACAACTTTCTCTCGTCATCACGCAATTTCTAGCGCTGTACCCTGAAAGGGATTGACAACCCCTTTAACATGTCGGGTTGAGAGGTGTTGTTATTTGTGTGCAGGGGATGTTTATGTTGTGTTGCTTGGTTCTCCTACTGGTTTCATAACCTTGGTTTCATAACTGAGGGAAATACCTACCGTAGCTATGCTACATCATCCCTCCCTCTCCAGGGAAATACCGACGTAGTTCTAGCTGCCATCACAGCCCCCTCTCGTGGCGGCATGAAGGGAATCCTAAGCTATGAATGCATGCCCCCTCCCCCCAACCGAGGTTCACCTAGAAAAGTGCAAAGTGGCTAGCAGCCCCCCTCGTGTCAGCATGAAG